>NW_020861566.1:0-30992 GCF_003713205.1 Coffea eugenioides
AACAATCCTCCACTCTCGGCTGTCCAGAATTGCAGTCCGCAACTCTCCCTCTCCCTGGCTCAAACTTGCGGCTGGATTGGAGGAAGTTTGACCCTCGGTTCTCTCTCTCCCTCTCTCGATTGGTCTTGAAGTGAGGCTGGAAGATAAACTAAGTCCTCACCTCTCTCTCTCTCGTCGTTATTTCCAAAGAAGCTGATCACTCACAGCTCACGGCCAAGTGCAGTTGGTGATTCTGATTTGATGAGTTGCGACTGGGAGGTGAAGTGCAGTTTGGTTGAGGTTGCAGTCGTGAAGCCGGGTGCAAATGGAGGTGCAGAATGTGTGGAGTTTTGCTCATGGTTTCTCTTTGCCTTTCCTCCAACTTACGGTCAGAACAAAACGAAAAGAAGATTGCAGCTCGCGTTCCCTCCCTTGCTCTTGGATGCTTCACGATGAAAATGAAAAATGCCGTGGTTTGCGGTGCAGAAAAAAAATAGAGGAATGGTGCCGTGATTTTGAGGATGTTTGAATGTCGAGGTCGGTTGAGTGTTGAGTTGGTATTGAATTTTGATTGGCTGCATTGTGCGGTGCTGAAGCTGCTGTCCCAGGAGTTATTTGTGCAGAGCAGAAAGGAAGTTGCGGTTTGTGGTTTGTGCAGAGCAGAAAGGAAGTTGCGGTTTTTTTTTTTTATTTATTTAATTAATTAATTAGTTAATTAAACAACAAAAATGATAATAATAAAACAATAATAATTAATGATGAAAACAACTTAATTAACATTAGATAAAAATAAACTAAAAACAACAAAAAAAAAACAAATTTCCATTTTTCATTTTCATTTTTTTCTTTTCTTTTGTTTTCGAAATAACCTAACCAAAAAATAAATAAAGTCAAAAGATTGAATTTAAAAAGAAATAAACATATTTTGTGAACAATTTTCTTCCCTTTCCTTTTTTTCTTTTTCCAAGACAAAAATTGAATTTTAAAACAACTAAAACATATTTTCTTTTCTTTTTAGAAATTCTACATTAAAAAGACTAAAAATAATAAAAAAAATAAAACAAGTAAACGACTAAAGAAAATAAAAAGAATAACTAATCTTACTTTTGAGATTGTTTAAAAGTAATTTTAGATAATGAGGAGGGTAGGTGAATTGGGAGGACAAAGGTTGAGAAATGAAAGATTGGCAATGGATGGTTGCCTAGTGCAAAGCTCCTTCAACAAAGGTAACCAAGAATTTACTGATTGTATGTCTTTTGAAGATGGTTTAAGGTGCTTAAAGGCAAAATTTGATGTTATGATGTTACAAGTTCAAATGGACACAATTATGCATGAAATTGAGCAAGGGAGGAATTTTAATGCTTTTAATTCTTATCATGTGATTTGTGACTTGTGTGGAGGTTATCATGCAACTAATACATGTATGCAAGCACAAAATGTGGATTACTATGATGAATTAGAGCATTACAATCCTTATTTTGATCAATACAGTGCTAATTGGAGCAATTCTCTTTCTTATGGTTGGGAAAATCAATGTGCATATAGTGATTATCCATATTTTTATGATTACCAATCTGAAAATGTCCAATATAAAGCAAAACCATCTTGGGAGTTAGCTATAGAAAAATTAGCTAATGTGACTTCCGACCGTTTTGATAGGATTGAGAAAAGAATAGATGAATTAACTTCTCATTTTGGCAGAATAAATGAGCAATTGAATGCATTGTGTGAGGTTATTTCTTCTAATAAATTGCAAAATGATCCTAGAATGAATGGTAGGAATGTTGTATGTGAAAATGGATTGCATGTTGATGAAAATGATGAATCTCAATTGTGTTTCAATGAGCAAATGTCCATTTCACAAGATAATATCTTTGGAACTAACTTTGAGCCTCAAGAGGTGAGTTTTAATGACTCATTTTTCACCCCTCTTGAGGAGTGCATTGAAAGTATAGGTTCTAAGGGTATTGCTGCCCAAGATACTCTCATGGCATTCCCGTTGGTAAGTTCTCAAGTGGTGCATATTCAAGGTAATATTTATGAAACACTTGGGATAGGTAAGTCAATTCCATTTCTCCTATCATTAGATCATGTGACTTTTGCTATAAAGTCACCATTTAATGATCCACCACGACCAAAAATGGTGGATTATTCGCTAACAAAGCCTCCTTGAAAAAATGAGGTGAAATAGTCAAGCTATTGACTTTAAAGAAGCGCTGATTGGGAGGCAACCCAATGTTTGTTTAAGTTTATGTTATTTTGGGGTGATTTTATGTTTACAGTATGTGTTTGAGTTATTTTGTTATTTTTCATTTGTAGGTATTGGAAATGGAAGCAAAAGTGACCAAATGAGGTGAAAAAGGCGAAATTTGATCAAGGAACTCAACCCCTAAATTTGAGTAATTGTTGTTTTTGATTTGTTAGAAGGGGTTAAAATGCATGTTTTGATCATTTTACATGTGCATGTATTGAGTATTTTAACAAACAAATGATCTATGATGCATTTTGAGTGTTGGGATACCAATGGTAATTTTTCAAAGTTGGCTTTCTGCAAAAATTTCGCAGAAGAAAACGCATTTGGGCTGAAAACGCGCCTTAGAATCGCGTTTTCCATAATCGCGTTTTCAATTCTGCGCCTATACTGAAGAAAACGCGCCTCAAAACGCGACAGAAAGTCGCGTTTTCTACCAAGTCGCGTTTTCCAGCCTGATCAAAAATTGAAAACGCGCCTTCAGAAACGCGACATGAAGTCGCGTTTTACAACACAGTCGCGTTTTCGTTCCTACAAGTTTTGTGCAGAAAACGCGACTTCTAAAACGCGAGTTAAAGGCGCGTTTTATTGAGTCACGTTTTCTGAGCACGTTTTTTTTGAAAAAAAAAAAAATGCAACTTCCCTGGTTCTCTTTTTCTTCTTTTCCTCATATATTTTCTTGTACCTTCAGTTGCTTATTGTGTATTTTCTATAGGTACATCACCACCACAAAGGCTTAGGAATTACGGATCGCCGTTATATGTTTATTAAGCCTTTGTTATCACTTTTGTTTCTCATTTTCCATTTTTAGGTTTATATCACTAATGGTTACCAAATGGAACTCATGAAGCAATGAAGACAAGCGAACAACGTACCTTGAAGCTTCATATTCAGTCACATCATAGGGGAGTATTACCTTCTTTATCTTGATTTTCCTTTTTACACATTGAGGACAATGTGCATGTTAAGTGTGGGGGGAGAATTGAGATTATATATATTGTATGTGATTGACTTATTAGTTGCAAATATTGGACTTGTGTTAAAATTCAAAATTTTTCTAACATCTTGTCCAAAATTGCAAATTTGCCCCAAAAATTTTAAATTTTAAATTTCATCCAAATGGGTAACAAAGTTCCATACCATTAGTAGTTCAAATTCCTTCTACATTTGAGATAAATATATGTGGTTTAAGCACTTCTTTTCTCATTTAACTTGAAAATGACTATTATGTGATTATAATTTTTGCATTTGTAGGAAAGTATATCTTTTAAAGTGGAGAAAATTATGCCTATATTTTTTTTGCATATTTGATGAAATTTCTTCTCTTTATTGGATTTTATACGTTAAGTGATAAATATGGTCAATAAGTGCAATACTCTTTTCATGATTATTCTTTTGAGGAATTTATTATTATCTTTGCTGTAAAAAGAAAAAAAAAGTGAAAAAAAAAGAGAAAATAAGATTTATTCTACTCCAATGATTCTCGTACTTAGTAACCGGGTGTCTTCATCTAAAAATGTCGACTTTCACGTAAAACGGTACTTGAATTAAGAGTATGCAAAGCAACTTGAGTATGTGAAGTGTTGAGTAACCGGTGATCTTCATCTAAAAATGTCGATCCTCGCGTAAAAAGATACTTTCACAACTTAAGTAATATTTAGCTATATTATATAAATAAATCCCTCTTTAAGTTAAATAAGAAGATGATCATGGGTTTAGGAAGCATATTATTGACCATATGAGTTACTTGCGTATGAAATTAAGTAAGAATGAGAAATTGAATTAAACTTGTTATAATTGCGGTATAATTGGCTCTCCTTTACTTGATATTATGAGTACTTGAATTTAATTGAATAATTGCATAATGGTTATTTACTTTGTTTTGAGAAAATGAAGTTGAAATGCTACATATATTTATTTTCAAATTTTGGATCATTGTTGGTTTGTATTTCTTATTGCTTGAGGACAAGCAATGGTTCAAGTGTGGGGGTATTTGATAAGAGTTTATTTTACGTATTTTTAGTGTGTTTTATTAGTTAATTTTGGTTTGATTATTTAGTATTATAACTAAAATAACTAAGGTTTTGGTAAAAAACTACATTTTATGTTAAAGTGGCTAAACATTGCATTTTATGGATTTTTATGGTAAAAACTTCATATTTTGTAGGTTTAATGATTCAATCATCAAATGAAGTGCATTGAGAAGATATTTGGATGATTGAAGATGGATTAAAGTGGGGAAAATAAAATATGAAGTGTAAAAGAAGAAATGCAATTTGAGGACAAAAATCAAGAAAAGTCAGCTTTGACAACTCAGATACATTTTCGTATTTTGACTATATCAGGAGCTACAATGATCGGATCAAGGTGATCTTGGTACCATTTTGAAGCTAAGAGATATATCTACATTTAGTATGAAGACATCAAAGTCCAATTCAGCCGTTTTCTTGGTCAAAAGGTCGAAACACAGAAACTTATCTGGATGGTCGAAAGCTGAAGCCCAGAATTGACCAGTCTATGGTATTTTGACCATATCTCCGTCCACCGATCTCCAAATTAGATGATTCTTGAAGCATTGGAACTCTAATTCAAAGGGCTACAACTTTTGTGTTTTGCACAAAAGCCAGTTCGGCCTTCATCATGGAGAAAAATGCAGTTGAAGTGAGGTCAAAAGTAAAAACGTGTCTGGCAGCCGAATTTCTGTAATTTGCTCAGCCATTTTTCTCATCTTCACACTACTTTCCAGCTAGAGTTGGAGAGAAAACGTAGGCTGCACATGCTTCAGAAGACATAAGGAAGAGATATAGCCAAGGTTCCAAGTCAAAAGCCATTATTTTTGACTCCCTTAACAAATTCAGATTTGGAGAATCATAGCAGAAATTTTTGACTGGTAAGGGAAGGACTTTTCATCAGCTTATATGCAGAGACATTTGAGGTCTAAGAATCATACGGGAGAAGCTTGAAGAGTGCAGAAATGTAGTTCTTCCATTTCCTTAGTGTAGGATAGTGTAGTAAGTGTAGTTCATCCATTCTTGTATAATGGCTAGAATAGGATGAAAATGGAGATGAAGAAAGAGAAGTTGAAGCTCAAGTGACATGGGTTATCTCTTCTCCAACTCTTTATCTTTTGTATTGGATTCTTAAACATAGTTAATATGCAAGTTCTGGAATTTATGTCTATTATGTGTTTCTAAAGTTTATACCTTGGGTTTGGTTGAACTTTCTATGATTGTTAGTGCTTATTATTTGGCTATTTGACTGCTATGATTTGAGCAAATTATTTAGTACTTTAACTCTTTAAATCATGATTAATCTGGTACCATTAATTGTGATTATCTAAGGTGTTATTTCTGCAATGAAAATTGAGATTTAACATTAGTTCAAGAAGTGCTAAACATAGGGAGTACACTCACGAAAGTAGAGGTGCACCTATGTGGTTTTTAGTGATTCATTTCATGTAATTTCACTGAAGAAATAAACTTGTAGCTAATTTCATAACCATGAGAATAGGTATGGATTAGTTATAAGTATAATTGATTCACTACGAAAGTAGGATTCAAATGCATAAGGAAAATTACACCATAACTAGCCTAGATGTAGTATTCAATGATCCAAATATAACACTTGCATGAGTAGTTAGGGATACCACAACCTAAGGAGCTTTTATTTGTTAATTTCTTGTATAAGTGCAGTAGGTTAAATTTCTTATTATTCATTGATAGTCTAAATAATAGAGAAGCTTTAGTAATACCGGTAATTGTTCACTCTTCCCTGTGGGATCGACCCGATATATACCCTAAACTACTAGTTGATCTGTATACTTGCAGTGAACGGGTGTAATTCGGTATTTTTTAGCTTGCACGTATGTAAAATACCCGTCAAGTTTTTGGCGCCGTTGCCGGGGAAGATTTGGCAATATCGGTGTGAAGAGCAACTTTATTAATTTAGACAGTTTTTCTTATTTTTTTTGTTTTTGTTGTATCTTATGTGTTTTATGTCATTTTTTTTTTTTTAGTCAACTTTTATTTTTTTTTTCTGTTTTTGTTTGTGTCTTGGAATCTATCCTTCTTAACTAATCTTACTTTTGAGATTGTTTAAAAGTAATTTTAGATAATGAGGAGGGTAGGTGAATTGGGAGGACAAAGGTTGAGAAATGAAAGATTGGCAATGGATGGTTGCCTAGTGCAAAGCTCCTTCAACAAAGGTAACCAAGAATTTACTGATTGTATGTCTTTTGAAGATGGTTTAAGGTGCTTAAAGGCAAAATTTGATGTTATGATGTTACAAGTTCAAATGGACACAATTATGCATGAAATTGAGCAAGGGAGGAATTTTAATGCTTTTAATTCTTATCATGTGATTTGTGACTTGTGTGGAGGTTATCATGCAACTAATACATGTATGCAAGCACAAAATGTGGATTACTATGATGAATTAGAGCATTACAATCCTTATTTTGATCAATACAGTGCTAATTGGAGCAATTCTCTTTCTTATGGTTGGGAAAATCAATGTGCATATAGTGATTATCCATATTTTTATGATTACCAATCTGAAAATGTCCAATATAAAGCAAAACCATCTTGGGAGTTAGCTATAGAAAAATTAGCTAATGTGACTTCCGACCGTTTTGATAGGATTGAGAAAAGAATAGATGAATTAACTTCTCATTTTGGCAGAATAAATGAGCAATTGAATGCATTGTGTGAGGTTATTTCTTCTAATAAATTGCAAAATGATCCTAGCATGAATGGTAGGAATGTTGTATGTGAAAATGGATTGCATGTTGATGAAAATGATGAATCTCAATTGTGTTTCAATGAGCAAATGTCCATTTCACAAGATAATATCTTTGGAACTAACTTTGAGCCTCAAGAGGTGAGTTTTAATGACTCATTTTTCACCCCTCTTGAGGAGTGCATTGAAAGTATAGGTTCTAAGGGTATTGCTGCCCAAGATACTCTCATGGCATTCCCGTTGGTAAGTTCTCAAGTGGTGCATATTCAAGGTAATATTTATGAAACACTTGGGATAGGTAAGTCAATTCCATTTCTCCTATCATTAGATCATGTGACTTTTGCTATAAAGTCACCATTTAATGATCCACCACGACCAAAAATGGTGGATTATTCGCTAACAAAGCCTCCTTGAAAAAATGAGGTGAAATAGTCAAGCTATTGACTTTAAAGAAGCGCTTATTGGGAGGCAACCCAATGTTTGTTTAAGTTTATGTTATTTTGGGGTGATTTTATGTTTACAGTATGTGTTTGAGTTATTTTGTTATTTTTCATTTGTAGGTATTGGAAATGGAAGCAAAAGTGACCAAATGAGGTGAAAAAGGCGAAATTTGATCAAGGAACTCAACCCCTAAATTTGAGTAATTGTTGTTTTTGATTTGTTAGAAGGGGTTAAAATGCATGTTTTGATCATTTTACATGTGCATGTATTGAGTATTTTAACAAACAAATGATCTATGATGCATTTTGAGTGTTGGGATACCAATGGTAATTTTTCAAAGTTGGCTTTCTGCAAAAATTTCGCAGAAGAAAACGCATTTGGGCTGAAAACGCGCCTTAGAATCGCGTTTTCCATAATCGCGTTTTCAATTCTGCGCCTATACTGAAGAAAACGCGCCTCAAAACGCGACAGAAAGTCGCGTTTTCTACCAAGTCGCGTTTTCCAGCCTGATCAAAAATTGAAAACGCGCCTTCAGAAACGCGACATGAAGTCGCGTTTTACAACACAGTCGCGTTTTCGTTCCTACAAGTTTTGTGCAGAAAACGCGACTTCTAAAACGCGAGTTAAAGGCGCGTTTTATTGAGTCACGTTTTCTGAGCACGTTTTTTTTGAAAAAAAAAAAAAATGCAACTTCCCTGGTTCTCTTTTTCTTCTTTTCCTCATATATTTTCTTGTACCTTCAGTTGCTTATTGTGTATTTTCTATAGGTACATCACCACCACAAAGGCTTAGGAATTACGGATCGCCGTTATATGTTTATTAAGCCTTTGTTATCACTTTTGTTTCTCATTTTCCATTTTTAGGTTTATATCACTAATGGTTACCAAATGGAACTCATGAAGCAATGAAGACAAGCGAACAACGTACCTTGAAGCTTCATATTCAGTCACATCATAGGGGAGTATTACCTTCTTTATCTTGATTTTCCTTTTTACACATTGAGGACAATGTGCATGTTAAGTGTGGGGGGAGAATTGAGATTATATATATTGTATGTGATTGACTTATTAGTTGCAAATATTGGACTTGTGTTAAAATTCAAAATTTTTCTAACATCTTGTCCAAAATTGCAAATTTGCCCCAAAAATTTTAAATTTTAAATTTCATCCAAATGGGTAACAAAGTTCCATACCATTAGTAGTTCAAATTCCTTCTACATTTGAGATAAATATATGTGGTTTAAGCACTTCTTTTCTCATTTAACTTGAAAATGACTATTATGTGATTATAATTTTTGCATTTGTAGGAAAGTATATCTTTTAAAGTGGAGAAAATTATGCCTATATTTTTTTTGCATATTTGATGAAATTTCTTCTCTTTATTGGATTTTATACGTTAAGTGATAAATATGGTCAATAAGTGCAATACTCTTTTCATGATTATTCTTTTGAGGAATTTATTATTATCTTTGCTGTAAAAAGAAAAAAAAAGTGAAAAAAAAGAGAAAATAAGATTTATTCTACTCCAATGATTCTCGTACTTAGTAACCGGGTGTCTTCATCTAAAAATGTCGACTTTCACGTAAAACGGTACTTGAATTAAGAGTATGCAAAGCAACTTGAGTATGTGAAGTGTTGAGTAACCGGTGATCTTCATCTAAAAATGTCGATCCTCGCGTAAAAAGATACTTTCACAACTTAAGTAATATTTAGCTATATTATATAAATAAATCCCTCTTTAAGTTAAATAAGAAGATGATCATGGGTTTAGGAAGCATATTATTGACCATATGAGTTACTTGCGTATGAAATTAAGTAAGAATGAGAAATTGAATTAAACTTGTTATAATTGCGGTATAATTGGCTCTCCTTTACTTGATATTATGAGTACTTGAATTTAATTGAATAATTGCATAATGGTTATTTACTTTGTTTTGAGAAAATGAAGTTGAAATGCTACATATATTTATTTTCAAATTTTGGATCATTGTTGGTTTGTATTTCTTATTGCTTGAGGACAAGCAATGGTTCAAGTGTGGGGGTATTTGATAAGAGTTTATTTTACGTATTTTTAGTGTGTTTTATTAGTTAATTTTGGTTTGATTATTTAGTATTATAACTAAAATAACTAAGGTTTTGGTAAAAAACTACATTTTATGTTAAAGTGGCTAAACATTGCATTTTATGGATTTTTATGGTAAAAACTTCATATTTTGTAGGTTTAATGATTCAATCATCAAATGAAGTGCATTGAGAAGATATTTGGATGATTGAAGATGGATTAAAGTGGGGAAAATAAAATATGAAGTGTAAAAGAAGAAATGCAATTTGAGGACAAAAATCAAGAAAAGTCAGCTTTGACAACTCAGATACATTTTCGTATTTTGACTATATCAGGAGATACAATGATCGGATCAAGGTGATCTTGGTACCATTTTGAAGCTAAGAGATATATCTACATTTGGTATGAAGACATCAAAGTCCAATTCAGCCGTTTTCTTGGTCAAAAGGTCGAAACTCAGAAACTTATCTGGATGGTCAAAAGCTGAAGCCCAGAATTGACCAGTCTATGGTATTTTGACCATATCTCCGTCCACCGATCTCCAAATTAGATGATTCTTGAAGCATTGGAACTCTAATTCAAAGGGCTGCAACTTTTGTGTTTTACACAAAAGCCAGTTCGGCCTTCATCATGGAGAAAAATGCAGTTGAAGTGAGGTCAAAAGTAAAAACGTGTCTGGCAGCCGAATTTCTGTAATTTGCTCAGCCATTTTTCTCATCTTCACACTACTTTCCAGCTAGAGTTGGAGAGAAAACGTAGGCTGCACATGCTTCAGAAGACATAAGGAAGAGATATAGCCAAGGTTCCAAGTCAAAAGCCATTATTTTTGACTCCCTTAACAAATTCAGATTTGGAGAATCATAGCAGAAATTTTTGACTGGTAAGGGAAGGACTTTTCATTAGCTTATATGCAGAGACATTTGAGGTCTAAAATTATACGGGAGAAGCTTGAAGAGTGCAGAAATGTAGTTCTTCCATTTCCTTAGTGTAGGATAGTGTAGTAAGTGTAGTTCATCCATTCTTGTATAATGGCTAGATTAGGATGAAAATGGAGATGAAGAAAGAGAAGTTGAAGCTCAAGTGACATGGGTTATCTCTTCTCCAACTCTTTATCTTTTGTATTGGATTCTTAAATATAGTTAATATGCAATTTCTGGATTTTATATTTAATATGTGTCTTTAAAGTTTATACCTTGGGTTTGGTTAAACTTTCTATAATTGTTAGTGTTTATTATTTGGTTATTTGATTACTATGATTTGAGCAAGTTATTTAGCACTTTGACTCTTTAAATCATGATTAATCTGGTACCATTAATTGTGATTATCTAAGGTGTTATTTCTACAATGAAAATTGAGATTTAACATTAGTTCAAGAAGTGCTAAACATAGGGAGTACACTCACGAAAGTAGAGGTGCACCTATGTGGTTTTAGTGATTCATTTCATGTAATTTCACTGAAGAAATGAACTTGTAGCTAATTTCATAACCATGAGAATAGGTATGGATTAGTTATAAGTATAATTGATTCACTACGAAAGTAGGATTCAAATGCATAAGGAAATTACACCATAATTAGCCTAGATATAGTACTCAATGATCCAAATATAACACTTGCATGAGTAGCTAGGGATACCACAACCCAAGGAGCTTTCATTTGTTATTTTGTATAATTTCAGTAGATTTTAATTTGTTATAATTCATTGATAGTCTAAATAATAGAGAAGCTTTAGTAATACCGGTAATTGTTCACTCTTCCCTGTGGGATCGACCCGATATATACCCTAAACTACTAGTTGATCTGTATACTTGCAGTGAACGGGTGTAATTCGGTATTTTTTAGCTTGCACGTATGTAAAATACCCGTCAAGTTTTTGGCGCCGTTGCCGGGGAAGATTTGGCAATATCGGTGTGAAGAGCAACTTTATTAATTTAGACAATTTTTCTTATTTTTGTTGTTTTTGTTGTATCTTGTGTGTTTGATGTCATTTTTTTTGAGTCAATTTTTATTATTATTTTTTTTTTCTGTTTTAGTTTGTGTCTTGGAATCTATCCTTCTTAACTGATCTTACTTTTGAGATTGTTTAAAAGTAATTTTAGATAATGAGGAGGGTAGGTGAATTGGGAGGACAAAGCTTGAGAAATGAAAGATTGGCAATGGATGGTTACCAAGTGCAAAACTCCTTCAACAGAGGTAACCAAGAAATTACTGAAGGTATGTCTTTTGAAGATGGTTTGAAGTGCTTAAAGGCAAAATTTGATGTTATGATGGACACAATTATGCATGAAATTGAGCAAGGGAGGAATGTTAATGATTTTAATTCTTATCATGTGATTTGTGACTTGTGTGGAGGTTATCATGCTACTAATACATGTATGCAAGCACAAAATGTGGATTATTATGATGAATTAGAGCATTACAATCCTTGTTTTGATCAATATAGTGCTAATTGGAACAATTCTCCTGTGTGTGGTTGGGATAATCAATGTACTTATAATAATTCCTCATATTTTTACGATTACCAACCTGAATGTATCCAATATGAATCAAAACCATCTTGGGAGTTGGCAATTGAAATGGTAGCTAATGATTCTAAGCCATCTTGGGAGTTAGCTTTAGAAAAATTAGCTAATGCAACTTCCAACCGTTTTGATAGGGTTGAAGAAAGAATAGATGAACTGACTTCTCACTTTAGTAGAATACAAGAGAAATTGAATGCATTGTGTGA
Source organism: Coffea eugenioides (assembly GCF_003713205.1). Classification (NCBI taxonomy): domain Eukaryota; kingdom Viridiplantae; phylum Streptophyta; class Magnoliopsida; order Gentianales; family Rubiaceae; genus Coffea; species Coffea eugenioides. The sequence goes on from NW_020861566.1 coordinate 12,196, forward strand.
AGTTATTTCCTCTAAAAATTTGCAAAATGATCCTAGCATGAATGGTAGGAATGTTGTATGTGAAAATGGATTTCATTTGGATGAAAATGATGAATTTCAATTGTGTTTTAATGAGCAAATATCCATTTCACATGATAATATCTTTGGAACTAACCTTGAACCTCAAGAGGTGAGTTTTAATGACTCATTTTTCACCCCTCTTGAGGAATGCATTGAAAGTGTAGGTTCTAAGGGTATTGCTGCCCAGGATACTCTCATGACATTTCCGTTGGTAAGTTCTCAAGTGGTGCATATTCAAGGTAATATTTATGAAACACTTGGGATAGGTAAGTCAATTCCATTTCTCCTATCATTAGATCATGTGACTTTTGCTATAAAGTCACCATTTAATGATCCACCACGACCAAAAATGGTGGATTATTCGTTAACTAAGCCTCCTTGAAAAATGAGGTGAAATAGTCAAGCTATTGACTTTAAAGAAGCGCTTATTGGGAGGCAACCCAATGTTTGTTTAAGTTTATGTTATTTTGGGGTGATTTTATGTTTAAAGTATATGTTTGAGTTATTTTGTTATTTTTCATTTGTAGGTATTGGAAATGGAAGCAAAAGTGACCAAATGAGGTGAAAAAGGCGAAATTTGATCAAGGAACTCAACCCCTCAATTTGAGTAATTGTTGTTTTTGATTTGTTAGAAGGGGTTAAAATGCATATTTTGATCATTTTACATGTGCATGTATTGAGTATTTTAACAAACAAATGATCTATGATGCATTTTGAGTGTTGGGATACCAATGGTAATTTTTCAAAGTTGGTTTTCTGCAAAAATTTCGCAGAAGAAAACGCATTTGGGCTGAAAACGCGCCTTAGAATCGCGTTTTCCATAATCGCGTTTTCAATTCTGCGCCTATACTGAAGAAAACGCGCCTTAAAAACGCGACAGGAAGTCGCGTTTTCTACCAAGTCGCGTTTTCCAGCCTGATCAAAAATTGAAAACGCGCCTTCAGAAACGCGACATGAAGTCGCGTTTTACAACACAGTCGCGTTTTCGTTCCTGCAAGTTTTGTGCAGAAAACGCGACTTCTAAAACGCGAGTTAAAGGCGCGTTTTATTGAGTCACGTTTTCTGAGCACGTTTTTTTTGAAAAAAAAAAAATGCAACTTCCCTGGTTCTCTTTTTCTTCTTTTCCTCATATATTTTCTTGTACCTTCAGTTGCTTATTGTGTATTTTCTATAGGTACATCACCACCACAAAGGCTTAGGAATTACGGATCGCCGTTATATGTTTATTAAGCCTTTGTTATCACTTTTGTTTCTCATTTTCCATTTTTAGGTTTATATCACTAATGGTTACCAAATGGAACTCATGAAGCAATGAAGACAAGCGAACAACGTACCTTGAAGCTTCATATTCAATCACATCATAGGGGAGTATTACCTTCTTTATCTTGATTTTCCTTTTTACACATTGAGGACAATGTGCATGTTAAGTGTGGGGGGAGAATTGAGATTATATATATTGTATGTGATTGACTTATTAGTTGCAAATATTGGACTTGTGTTAAAATTCAAAATTTTTCTAACATCTTGTCCAAAATTGCAAATTTGCCCCAAAAATTTTAAATTTTAAATTTCATCCAAATGGGTAACAAAGTTCCATACCATTAGTAGTTCAAATTCCTTCTACATTTGAGATAAATATATGTGGTTTAAGCACTTCTTTTCTCATTTAACTTGAAAATGACTATTATGTGATTATAATTTTTGCATTTGTAGGAAAGTATATCTTTTAAAGTGGAGAAAATTATGCCTATATTTTTTTTGCATATTTGATGAAATTTCTTCTCTTTATTGGATTTTATACGTTAAGTGATAAATATGGTCAATAAGTGCAATACTCTTTTCATGATTATTCTTTTGAGGAATTTATTATTATCTTTGCTGTAAAAAGAAAAAAAAAGTGAAAAAAAGAGAAAATAAGATTTATTCTACTCCAATGATTCTCGTACTTAGTAACCGAGTGTCTTCATCTAAAAATGTCGACTTTCGCGTAAAACGGTACTTGAATTAAGAGTATGCAAAGCAACTTGAGTATGTGAAGTGTTGAGTAACCGGTGATCTTCATCTAAAAATGTCGATCCTCGCGTAAAAAGATACTTTCACAACTTAAGTAATATTTAGCTATATTATATAAATAAATCCCTCTTTAAGTTAAATAAGAAGATGATCATGGGTTTAGGAAGCATATTATTGACCATATGAGTTACTTGCGTATGAAATTAAGTAAGAATGAGAAATTGAATTAAACTTGTTATAATTGCGGTATAATTGGCTCTCCTTTACTTGATATTATGAGTACTTGAATTTAATTGAATAATTGCATAATGGTTATTTACTTTGTTTTGAGAAAATGAAGTTGAAATGCTACATATATTTATTTTCAAATTTTGGATCATTGTTGGTTTGTATTTCTTATTGCTTGAGGACAAGAAATGGTTCAAGTGTGGGGGTATTTGATAAGAGTTTATTTTACGTATTTTTAGTGTGTTTTATTAGTTAATTTTGGTTTGATTATTTAGTATTATAACTAAAATAACTAAGGTTTTGGTAAAAAACTACATTTTATGTTAAAGTGGCTAAACATTGCATTTTATGGATTTTTATGGTAAAAACTTCATATTTTGTAGGTTTAATGATTCAATCATCAAATGAAGTGCATTGAGAAGATATTTGGATGATTGAAGATGGATTAAAGTGGGGAAAATAAAATATGAAGTGTAAAAGAAGAAATGCAATTTGAGGACAAAAATCAAGAAAAGTCAGCTTTGACAACTCAGATACATTTTCGTATTTTGACTATATCAGGAGCTACAATGATCGGATCAAGGTGATCTTGATACCATTTTGAAGCTAAGAGATATATCTACATTTGGTATGAAGACATCAAAGTCCAATTCAGCCGTTTTCTTGGTCAAAAGGTCGAAACTCAGAAACTTATCTGGATGGTCAAAAGCTGAAGCCCAGAATTGACCAGTCTATGGTATTTTGACCATATCTCCGTCCACCGATCTCCAAATTAGATGATTCTTGAAGCATTGGAACTCTAATTCAAAGGGCTGAAACTTTTGTGTTTTACACAAAAGCCAGTTCGGCCTTCATCATGGAGAAAAATGCAGTTGAAGTGAGGTCAAAAGTAAAAACGTGTCTGGCAGCCGAATTTCTGTAATTTGCTCAGCCATTTTTCTCATCTTCACACTACTTTCCAGCTAGATTTGGAGAGAAAACGTAGGCTGCACATGCTTCAGAAGACATAAGGAAGAGATATAGCCAAGGTTCCAAGTCAAAAGCCATTATTTTTGACTCCCTTAACAAATTCAGATTTGGAGAATCATAGCAGAAATTTTTGACTGGTAAGGGAAGGACTTTTCATCAGCTTATATGCAGAGACATTTGAGGTCTAAAATTATACGGGAGAAGCTTGAAGAGTGCAGAAATGTAGTTCTTCCATTTCCTTAGTGTAGGATAGTGTAGTAAGTGTAGTTCATCCATTCTTGTATAATGGCTAGATTAGGATGAAAATGGAGATGAAGAAAGAGAAGTTGAAGCTCAAGTGACATGGGTTATCTCTTCTCCAACTCTTTATCTTTTGTATTGGATTCTTAAATATAGTTAATATGCAATTTCTGGATTTTATATTTAATATGTGTCTTTAAAGTTTATACCTTGGGTTTGGTTAAACTTTCTATAATTGTTAGTGTTTATTATTTGGTTATTTGATTACTATGATTTGAGCAAGTTATTTAGCACTTTGACTCTTTAAATCATGATTAATCTGGTACCATTAATTGTGATTATCTAAGGTGTTATTTCTACAATGAAAATTGAGATTTAACATTAGTTCAAGAAGTGCTAAACATAGGGAGTACACTCACGAAAGTAGAGGTGCACCTATGTGGTTTTTAGTGATTCATTTCATGTAATTTCACTGAAGAAATGAACTTGTAGCTAATTTCATAACCATGAGAATAGGTATGGTTTAGTTATAAGTATAATTGATTCACTACGAAAGTAGGATTCAAATGCATAAGGAAATTACACCATAATTAGCCTAGATATAGTACTCAATGATCCAAATATAACACTTGCATGAGTAGCTAGGGATACCACAACCCAAGGAGCTTTCATTTGTTATTTTGTATAATTTCAGTAGATTTTAATTTGTTATAATTCATTGATAGTCTAAATAATAGAGAAGCTTTAGTAATACCGGTAATTGTTCACTCTTCCCTGTGGGATCGACCCGATATATACCCTAAACTACTAGTTGATCTGTATACTTGCAGTGAACGGGTGTAATTCGGTATTTTTTAGCTTGCACGTATGTAAAATACCCGTCAAGTTTTTGGCGCCGTTGCCGGGGAAGATTTGGCAATATCGGTGTGAAGAGCAACTTTATTAATTTAGACAATTTTTCTTATTTTTGTTGTTTTTGTTGTATCTTGTGTGTTTGATGTCATTTTTTTTGAGTCAATTTTTATTATTATTTTTTTTTCTGTTTTAGTTTGTGTCTTGGAATCTATCCTTCTTAACTGATCTTACTTTTGAGATTGTTTAAAAGTAATTTTAGATAATGAGGAGGGTAGGTGAATTGGGAGGACAAAGCTTGAGAAATGAAAGATTGGCAATGGATGGTTACCAAGTGCAAAACTCCTTCAACAGAGGTAACCAAGAAATTACTGAAGGTATGTCTTTTGAAGATGGTTTGAAGTGCTTAAAGGCAAAATTTGATGTTATGATGGACACAATTATGCATGAAATTGAGCAAGGGAGGAATGTTAATGATTTTAATTCTTATCATGTGATTTGTGACTTGTGTGGAGGTTATCATGCTACTAATACATGTATGCAAGCACAAAATGTGGATTATTATGATGAATTAGAGCATTACAATCCTTGTTTTGATCAATATAGTGCTAATTGGAACAATTCTCCTGTGTGTGGTTGGGATAATCAATGTACTTATAATAATTCCTCATATTTTTACGATTACCAACCTGAATGTATCCAATATGAATCAAAACCATCTTGGGAGTTGGCAATTGAAATGGTAGCTAATGATTCTAAGCCATCTTGGGAGTTAGCTTTAGAAAAATTAGCTAATGCAACTTCCAACCGTTTTGATAGGGTTGAAGAAAGAATAGATGAACTGACTTCTCACTTTAGTAGAATACAAGAGAAATTGAATGCATTGTGTGAAGTTATTTCCTCTAAAAATTTACAAAATGATCCTAGCATGAATGGTAGGAATGTTGTATGTGAAAATGGATTTCATTTGGATGAAAATGATGAATTTCAATTGTGTTTTAATGAGCAAATATCCATTTCACATGATAATATCTTTGGAACTAACCTTGAACCTCAAGAGGTGAGTTTTAATGACTCATTTTTCACCCCTCTTGAGGAATGCATTGAAAGTGTAGGTTCTAAGGGTATTGCTGCCCAGGATACTCTCATGACATTTCCGTTGGTAAGTTCTCAAGTGTTGCATATTCAAGGTAATATTTATGAAACACTTGGGATAGGTAAGTCAATTCCATTTCTCCTATCATTAGATCATGTGACTTTTGCTATAAAGTCACCATTTAATGATCCACCACGACCAAAAATGGTGGATTATTCGTTAACTAAGCCTCCTTGAAAAATGAGGTGAAATAGTCAAGCTATTGACTTTAAAGAAGCGCTTATTGGGAGGCAACCCAATGTTTGTTTAAGTTTATGTTATTTTGGGGTGATTTTATGTTTAAAGTATATGTTTGAGTTATTTTGTTATTTTTCATTTGTAGGTATTGGAAATGGAAGCAAAAGTGACCAAATGAGGTGAAAAAGGCGAAATTTGATCAAGGAACTCAACCCCTCAATTTGAGTAATTGTTGTTTTTGATTTGTTAGAAGGGGTTAAAATGCATATTTTGATCATTTTACATGTGCATGTATTGAGTATTTTAACAAACAAATGATCTATGATGCATTTTGAGTGTTGGGATACCAATGGTAATTTTTCAAAGTTGGTTTTCTGCAAAAATTTCGCAGAAGAAAACGCATTTGGGCTGAAAACGCGCCTTAGAATCGCGTTTTCCATAATCGCGTTTTCAATTCTGCGCCTATACTAAAGAAAACGCGCCTTAAAAACGCGACAGGAAGTCGCGTTTTCTACCAAGTCGCGTTTTCCAGCCTGATCAAAAATTGAAAACGCGCCTTCAGAAACGCGACATGAAGTCGCGTTTTACAACACAGTCGCGTTTTCGTTCCTGCAAGTTTTGTGCAGAAAACGCGACTTCTAAAACGCGAGTTAAAGGCGCGTTTTATTGAGTCACGTTTTCTGAGCACGTTTTTTTTGAAAAAAAAAAAATGCAACTTCCCTGGTTCTCTTTTTCTTCTTTTCCTCATATATTTTCTTGTACCTTCAGTTGCTTATTGTGTATTTTCTATAGGTACATCACCACCACAAAGGCTTAGGAATTACGGATCGCCGTTATATGTTTATTAAGCCTTTGTTATCACTTTTGTTTCTCATTTTCCATTTTTAGGTTTATATCACTAATGGTTACCAAATGGAACTCATGAAGCAATGAAGACAAGCGAACAACGTACCTTGAAGCTTCATATTCAATCACATCATAGGGGAGTATTACCTTCTTTATCTTGATTTTCCTTTTTACACATTGAGGACAATGTGCATGTTAAGTGTGGGGGGAGAATTGAGATTATATATATTGTATGTGATTGACTTATTAGTTGCAAATATTGGACTTGTGTTAAAATTCAAAATTTTTCTAACATCTTGTCCAAAATTGCAAATTTGCCCCAAAAATTTTAAATTTTAAATTTCATCCAAATGGGTAACAAAGTTCCATACCATTAGTAGTTCAAATTCCTTCTACATTTGAGATAAATATATGTGGTTTAAGCACTTCTTTTCTCATTTAACTTGAAAATGACTATTATGTGATTATAATTTTTGCATTTGTAGGAAAGTATATCTTTTAAAGTGGAGAAAATTATGCCTATATTTTTTTGCATATTTGATGAAATTTCTTCTCTTTATTGGATTTTATACGTTAAGTGATAAATATGGTCAATAAGTGCAATACTCTTTTCATGATTATTCTTTTGAGGAATTTATTATTATCTTTGCTGTAAAAAGAAAAAAAAAGTGAAAAAAAGAGAAAATAAGATTTATTCTACTCCAATGATTCTCGTACTTAGTAACCGGGTGTCTTCATCTAAAAATGTCGACTTTCGCGTAAAACGGTACTTGAATTAAGAGTATGCAAAGCAACTTGAGTATGTGAAGTGTTGAGTAACCGGTGATCTTCATCTAAAAATGTCGATCCTCGCGTAAAAAGATACTTTCACAACTTAAGTAATATTTAGCTATATTATATAAATAAATCCCTCTTTAAGTTAAATAAGAAGATGATCATAGTTATAAAACCCGGCCCGGTCCGACGGTCGAACTGGTCAACCCGGTGAACCCGCCATTGGACCGAGCCGGGTCTCTAATTAGATCGGTTAAGCACCGGAACTGTTGATTGGTCAACGATCCAGTGGTTCAACTGGATTAAACCAGGAACCCGACCAGTTTTTTGGAGAAACCGGTTTTGAGGAAAAAGTTTTACCAAGTTTTTTGTTGAGATTCGACTCTATGACCTTAGGTCAAGGTTTATGACATGCTCACCACTAGACCATTTTGCTAGATGTTAGTTAAGTACCATTCTGACACTATATGAACGTTTTATCAATTTTATCTTTATTCTTTTTTTTTTCAAAACAAATTTATTTGAATCTTTTAATACAAACTTATGACCCCAAATTCTATATATTATGAAATAGATTTCAAAAATAACATATTACATAATTTATTTTAAAGACAAATATTGTTTTTAATAATTTTTTGCACTTAAAATTCGTAAGTAACACTACAAGAAATTTGGCCTTTTGTTACAACATTCTCAGTGATAACAGAAAAAGTTGTCACAGTTGAGCAAATTTAGTGACGACTTTTGATGTTATCATAGTTGATTGAGGGTACACTCATCATCAGTGACAACACGGGATTAATCGTCACAATATGGGTTGCGCGCAACTAGCCTGTGTGACAGGAAATCACTATTGTGACGACTTGAAAAAATGTTGTCACTGAAATGGGCCCTATGGTGACTACTTACAATGTTATCACAATGTGGTTACCGGTTCAAAGTTAGTGACAACAATTAGTCGTCACTGTCTATAGTAATTGTTCCTAACTCAATTTCATTAATTCTATTATGCCACCCTAATTTTTTCAATATTGCCCCATATGCTGTAAATAAATTTTATTAATTCTATTATGACACCCTATCTTTTGTATTTTAGCCTCATATGTGGTAAACTAATTTCATTAACTCTACCATGACACCTTACCTTTTGCAATTTAGCCTCATGTGTAATAAACCAATTTCATTAATTCTATTATGGCACCCTATTATTTACAATTTAACCTATGTTTTTCATTAGTAAAATGGGGAAGGTATTGTAATAAACATGTATACATATTTTATAATTGTTTCAAACTTAGAAACTTGTTATGAAGGTAAAACAGTTTCATGGACTCCCTATCTAGTTTTCTTGGCAACACATGAAAAATTGGTGATCGGGAAATTACTTGTGTGACAACCTAGGAAAATGTTGTCACTAAAATGGTCCATATAGTGACAACTTCCAACATCATCACTGTCGCTCAACCGGTTTAGAGGTAGTGACAACAATTAGTTGTCACTGTCTAAAGTACTTGTTCCTCGATCCTTTTCATTAATTCTAGTATGCCACCCTAACTTTTGCAATTTAGCCCCAAATGTAATAAAAAAATTTCATTAATTCTACTATGACACCATAACTTTTGTAATTTAGCCCCATATGCAGTACACTAATTTTTGCAATTTTGTCCCATATGTAGTATACCGATTTCTTTAACTCTACCATTACACCATAACTTTTGCAATTAAGCCATATATCTAATTTGCCAATTTCATTAAATCAACTATGGCACTCTAACTTTTGCAATTTAGCCCTATGTGTGTAAGAATCGAAAACAACCTAAGAGGAGGGTGAATTAGGTGGTTTAAAAACTAGCCAAGATATGAGTCACTTTTTGAGAACTTGCTCTCTTTTTCTAAAAGACCACACAATGGAGCAATTAATGAATAAGCACAAGTGCTTGGGAGTAGAAGAGATAGATAATTTATATTGCAAGACAGTAAGTAAAAGGATAGAATAGCAAATCAAGTTTCAAACTCCACTTGAGTTTGAATACCACTTTATATAGCAAGTTTCTTCAAGTTGATCAACTTATAACCAATCTCTTGTGTACAAAGAAAGGATCACTTCCTCCTCGCCCCAAGCCGCACTTGGTCAAACAAGGAAGTTTTACTATCATTCGGATAACTCTCACAAAACTACACTATTGAAGAAATAGAAACACACTTGAAAAACTTATTGAAAATTTCACAACTAAGAGTACAAATCTTCTTTAAAGAGTATTCTCACACTTGAATCACTCAAGATCTGATGTAGTCTCAATGTGCGAAAGTTGTTTTAGGTGGTTGATTTTTTCCTTTTTATAAGAGACCAAAAAATTTTTCAATTAATGCTACCAACGGATAGAAGGCAGCTGAAAAGTCAACTAGCCATTGGTGGTGTCGGACGTCCAGTAGGCTAGTTTTTTGCATTCGAACGCAGGCAGTGAGTTCAAGAAGTTTTCTTGAATTGTTTAAGACGTCTGGTACCTCCAGAATATGCGTCCGAAGGTATGATGTAAAACTGAAAATTCTCCTTCAATTCGTTCGGACGTCCGGTGCCTCCAATATTTTGCGTCCGAAGTGTCGCAACGTTTATCAGACATCCGGTACTCAGGTGTTGTACGTCCGATCGAGGTCAATTAGCTTAGAGGACTTGGCTTATCATCTTCGGACGTCCGAGAGTGGATTCTTCATGCGTCCGAAGTTACTCAATGGTTATCGGACGGCCGATGCAGTCTTTATGTGCGTCTGACAGCTATTTCAGTATATGTTAGCCTTTGAACCTGTTCTGCTCCAATTCTGAAAAGATCTAATCAAAGAATATTAGTAACATCCATTTTTTGTAATCATCAAAAGTTACGGATTGAGATAAACAATCTCCCCATTTTTGATGATAACAAAACAATGGATGGAGTAAAAAGGGTTTTAGGTACAGCTCCCCCTAACTTAATGCATTTTGGGAGTATTCACAACTTCCCTTCAGAATAATGTCCACTCATAATTATTCACAACTTCCCCTTAAAATGACTCCCCCTCACATATAGATTACATATCCATATCTCCCCCTTTTTGTCATCATTGAATCAACCAGTAAAACAATAATTGGTCGTTCATTGGCTCACCAATATTGTCACACATTCAAGCTGAATTTAGCAAAACAGTAAAATAAATTGAAACTAATATTGGCAGAACACAGCAACACCATCCATTCAGAATCAAAACCAAAACATTATCAACCAGAAACTAATATTTGCAGATTAACTGTAATAAGCAACATTCAACATAAAGGATTAACTAAATAGTTTAAGGACTAGTAGAGGAGTAAGAAGACAGCACATAATTTTTTTTAAAGTGCAAAAGATACAAAAATCTAATATGAATAATTATCCTAATACATGAAGTCGCTAATATCATGAGAGGAGTCCCAGCGGGGGCCTTCTAGCTCATAGGTACAGTGAAACTTCTCTCTCTTCTTCTTTTCCTCTCATCCTCATCATCATCATCCTCTTCAGTCTCTTTTTTAGTTGCCGGAGTTTTTCCCTTGTCCTGTGGTTGAGAACTGGAGGCACAGTACTCTGGGGTAACCTTAGTGGTTAGCTCAGTTCTAGGCTCCTTTCGGTGTACATTTTCATTTTCTGGAGGAATGGGAGGTACAAGCAGATTCCTTTTGGCAACGAAGGTGGCTTGTTGATCAGAAGTTATGGTCATCATCAAGCCATTTTCAAGAAGCAGGATATGTTGTTTGAGATCATCAAGCAGAGAGATGACCTCAAGATTGGATGAAATATGCATAGAGGCTGACCTTCTAGGATGAATGGTGAAGCGTGTCACATACATAGACTAGTCTCGAGGAGTCCTAGGAGTTACAGGAGTTTCATGAAGATTTTTTCTCCTAAACTCAGAGACAATTTTTTTGTAGCACCAATGACCCTAAAAAAATTTTAGATTTTTCCTTTCAAAGTAAGCTTTTGAAAACACAGTTGATGCATTTTTTTGGAGATTTGCCAGTAAAGGGAATTTCAAAATGAATAAAAATAGGAGTCAGAAATTTTTCATAGGACAGTTCCTACGGCTGTCAGTGCTGATTTTGAGCAGAAATTTACACATGACAAAACCAAAATCAATTCAAAATTTTTCAAGAAAACAGTAGAACAGATAAAGTTCCATTTTGTTTGCATCAGTTCTGTGACCATCAGTGGGCACCAACAGATTTGAAATTAAGGTAAAAATGATCAGGTTTTGTGGACTAAAATCTTCAAATCTTGCCTCAGCAGGAGTATTAAAGTGAGACTGAAAATAAGTCATCAATTTTGCAACATGAAAGTGATGGTATGCAGAGGAAAATTCTTCGTAAGAAAAGAAATTTACAATTTTGCCTTTAAAACCATCTTCAATTTTGGTTTCCAAAACAGAGTTGACAATTTCAGGATTCAGCTTTATGTTAACAAAATTGACACGTGAAATGAAATCAGTATGTGATTTACCCTTTCTAATGTTTGCAAAGAATTGATGAAGCATGTCAGGATAGTAGGTGTTTGGAATGGTCAAAAGATGGGTCCATTTTTGGAATTCAAAAGGTTGAGAACAGATTCAAGGTCAAGCTTACGGAATTCGTAGGGAATGATGGTCCTTTGAGTGATGAAGCCTTTCTGTGAGATCCATTCAAACCTCTCCCTGGCTTCATCATCGATGAACTTGGGCAGGGGAGTTGATTCAACAGCAGTTTGGGTCTCTGGTTGCTCATTTTCTCGATGCTTTCTTTTTTCACTGCGCTGAGTAGTTGGTGCAGTACCCTGAACACCAGACCTTGTCCTTGGTGACTTCCTGGTAGATGGTTCATCAGTCTGCTATTTCTCAACATTTTTCTCTACATCCTGCTGTTTTCCAGAGGGATCAGCAGTTTGCCTTCCCTTGGATTGAGCAATGCGCTTCCTTTTGGCAGTCCTTTTTCCTTTCATGGCTGTTACATCTACATTGGTAGGCTGCTCCAGTTCCTCTTCATTGCCACTTACTGGATGGCCTTCAGATTGAAGCTCCTCCATCTGCTCATCGGATGGTTCAACCGATAGCTCTCTGGTTTGCACATTCTACTTTTTCCTTGCAGATTGTTTCGTTTTTCCACCACGATTTCCAGTTTTCTTTTTGAGTGATTTGATGGATGGTTCGATAACTTGAACATTTTCATCCTCCTCATTATGAAGCTTGAAGGTGCGTCCGGCATTCACGAATCCTCCTCTAATCCTCACCATGATTGCAATACAGTGTGATTTTGTTGTGTAATGTGATGCAAATAAGTATCAAACGATGAGGAGTGCAGTATGAACTACAGTGGATGCACGAACTATCCACAGAGGGAGAAATTTTTAAGGTTAGGGTTTCGGGTAAGAATTGGGATTGATAGTGCAGTTGACGATTGGAAAAAGTTATGATGCGCAATAAACTCGCAATAGGTATGTGAATGTCAGTCAGAATGATTTCTTGGTACTTGTTTCGAGAAGAGATGAATTTGAATTTTGAAATTGAGGGAATATGAAGAGTTGCATCCGAGACAGAAAGGGTAAGAATGAACTGAATAACGCAGAGGGCTTCCTTATAAGACGCAATTTTTGAGGGTCGGACAGCTGAATGAAATAGAGCGCCCGACACCTCCGTTCGAACCAAAATTTTCTGGGTAAATGATCAAGGACACTGTCGGACGTCCGTTCTAACACATCGGACGTCCAATAAAGAGTGACCAGAGAACTTTTAGAGAATTTTTTCTGAAACGCCCAATTTTGTTCTTAAACATATAAATTGATCCAGTGGTATGGCTTTTGTGAGAATATCAGTAATTTGGTCTTTTGAACAAACATATTGAACACAAATTTCACCCTTATGGACAAGATTGCGAATGAAATAATGCTTATGTCTATGTGCTTTGTTCTAGAATGTTGGATGGGATTTTTTGTCAAATTTATTGTACTAGTGTTATCACAATATATAAGCACACAATCATATATCAATCCAAAATCATTCAATGTGTTTTTCATCCACAATAATTGAGCACAACAAGCTCCAGCGACAACATATTCAGCTTCAGTTGGAGATAATGAAATAGCATTTTGTTTCTTGTTAAACCAGGATACTAAGCAATTTCTAAGAAAGTTACACAAACCTGTTGTACTTTTTCTATAAACCCTACAACCGCCGAAGTCAGCATCAGAGAATCCACCCAAAGGAAGTTCATGACACTTAGGATATTATAGACCAAAATTCAAGGTTCCTTTTAGATATCTAAGAATTCTTTTTACTGCATTTAAATGAGATTTCTTTGGACAAGACTGAAAACGAGCACATAAGCACACAACAAACATGATATCTGGTCTACTAGCAGTTAAGTAAAGCAAACTACCAATCATACCTCTATACTTCTTTTCATCAACTGTTGTAACTTTTTTATCCTTGTCAAACTTGGTAGATGTGCACATAGGTGTTCCGATCAGCAGTTTGCCTTCCCTTGGGTTGAGCAATGCTCTTCCTTTTGTCAGTCCTTTTTCCTTTTCTGGGTGATTTCATGGTGGTTACATCTACATTGGTAGGCTGCTCCAGTTCCTCTTCATTGCTACTTACTGGATGCCCTTCAAATTGAATCTCCTCCATCTGCTCATCGGATGGTTCAACCGATAGCTCTCTGGTTTGCGCATTCTGTTTTTTCCTTGCAGATTGTTTCATTTTTCCGCCACGATTTCCAGTTTTCTTTTTGGGTGATTTGATGGATGGTTCGATAACTTGAACATCTTCATCCTCCTCATCACGAATCTTGAAGGTGCGTCCGGCACTCATGGATCCTCATCTAATCCTCACCATGATTGCAACATAGTGTGGTTTTGTTGTGTAATGTGATGCAAATAAGTATCAAACGATGAGGAGTGCAGTATGAACTACAGTGGATGCACGAACTATCCACAGAGGGAGAAATTTTTATGGTTAGGGTTTCGGGTAAAATTGGGATTGATAGTGCAATTGGCGGTTGGGGGAAGTTATGATGTATAATAAACTCGCAATAGGTATGTGAATGTTTCGGTCAGAGTGATTTCTTGGTACTTGTTCCGAGAAAAGATGAATTTGAATTTTAAAATTGAGGGAATATGAAGAGTTGCGTCCGAGACAGAAAGGGTAAGAATGAACTGAATAACGCAGAGGACTTCCTTATAAGATGCAATTTTTGAGTGTCGAACGGCCAAACGAAGTAGAGCGTCCGACACCTCCGTCCGAACCAAAATTTTCTGGGTAAATGATCAAGAAAACTGTCGGACGTCCGTTCTAACACATCGGACGTCCAATAGAGAGTGACCAGAGAATTTTTTCTGAAACGCAAATTTTGTTCTCAAAGATATAAATTGATCCAGTGGTAAGGCTTTTGAAAATTTAAAGTTGTATTACAGCAGATGGCTGTAATAAATATTCTTTTGAATTGTATTAAGCTTGAGAGTTGATTAATTGTAAGTGTGAGATATTTTGGAGTACTTTAATTATGTATTGAAGTCATTGAAGTATTCCGAGTTTTTAAATTGTGGATTGTAGTGAGTCCTGGCGAGAGTTAGGCAGGCGTCCTGCGGATACCCTTTGATTCGCTTTAGGGAGAAGTGGGGGCGTCACATTTACTTTTTGGGTCCTTGAGAGTTAGCATTATGTCTAATCATCTACATGCATCTCATGTCATTTCTCATATTTTTCCTAACATAACAATTACTTTTTATGTAACCTAATTGACAACAGAAACTACACATAGTTAATGAATTATTCAAATGAACAGGTTTGATAAATCTTATTTGCCTTTTCCTATAGACAGTAAACTCATTTGCACTATGATTCAACCTTTTCTGATGAGTACCACGGTGAGGTTTTGTATCATTCCTTTCAAAACAGTTTTGTTTCTTATGTTGAAGCATTTGACTAAAATCATCCATTCTTCTTTTCAAGCTACTTTGTTCATTTTTTAGCATGTCACAGAAATTTGTCTTTCTATCAAGTTCAGCATGCAAATCATTTTCAATCATTTTCAGGTTCTCATTTTCATTTCTCAGACATTTGTTTTGTCGAAAAAAACTTGCATTGTCTTGAATCAGAAAGTTAATCTTCTGTTTTAGTTCTTTGTTTCTAACATAGGATTCTTTCAAACTGTTATGCATTCTTTCCGTAAAAGAGTTAACATCATCATCAGATTCGTTATCACTATCAGTTTGAGAGTTACAAGTAGTTACTTCTTCATCACCAATGGCCATGAAAGTCATTTGGGCAGACTCCTCTTCTTTTTCGACTTCACCTTCTGAATTGCAGTCATTCCAGATGATGTGAAAATTGTTAAATTTTGATTTTCGTTCAACCTTGCTTTCCTTCCTTTTCTTTATTGGACATTCATTTGCGTAGTGTCCAAGTTGGACGCATTCAAAGCACTTATCAGTTTGCTTTTTGTTGAGCTCTAGTTTCCCTTTGTTTCTCAGGTTGTTGAACTAATTTGGGAATGAATTGCTGGGTCCACCTTTTCTGAATCTCCTCTTGTTGAGTATTCTTTTGAAACTTTTTGTGATGAGTGCAATATCACTGTCATTACCTTCCATGTCATCTTCATCTAAGGAGGCTGAATCATGTTCATCTTGTGAGGCTTTAAGAGCAATACTCTTTCTCACCTTTGGTATCTTCTTCCTCCTGTACCTTGGACTTGAGTTTCAGCTCATAAGAGATTAGAGAATTAATAAGAGATTTAATGGGCAAGATATTTAGATCTTTAGCTTCCTCAATGGCAGTCACTTTACTCTCCCAATCCTTGGATAAAGCATTCAGAATTTTTCTATTTTTCTCACCTAGAGAGTAATCCTTTTCAAGTACTTCTAAGTCCTTAATAAGATCATTAAATCTGCAACACATCTTGTCAATGTTTTCATGAGGTTCCATCTTAAAAGATTCATACTTAGTGACCAGAATGGACTTCTTTTGTTCTCTTACATTCTCACTTCCTTCATGGATTTCTCTGACTTTATCCCAAATCTCTTTTGCAGATCTACAACTTTTGATTCTAATAGATTGATTTGAATCTAAAGCACTGTATAATACATTCATAGCCTTGGCATTTAAAGTAAGATGAGTTCTATCATCACCAGTCAACTCACTCCTTGTTTTTGGTCTTGACTTATGAGTAACTTCATCAATAATAGAGGCATCATATGGACCTTCATTGACAGTAAACCACAACTCAATATCAATAGATTGTAAGAAAATAATCATCCTCTCCTTCCAACTCATATAGTTTGATCCATTGAACATTGGAGGTCTAGTGACGGATTGTCCTTCAAAAAATATGGCATTGTTGGTTGTCATTTTTACTCCAAAATCGATTGAGCTTTATCTCTAGGAGATCAAGCTCTGATACCAATTGTAAGGATCGAAAACAACCTAAGAGGGGGGGTGAATTAGGTGGTTTAAAAACTAGCCAAGATATGAGTCACTTTTTGAGAACTTGCCATCTTTTTCTAAAGGACCATACAATGGAACAATTGATGAATAAGCACAAGTGCTTGGGAGTAGAAGAGATAGACAATTTATATTGCAAGACAATAAGTAAAAGGATAGAATATCAAACCAAGTTTCAAACTCCACTTGAGTTTGAATACCACTTTATATAGCAAGCTTCTTCAAGTTGATCAACTTACAATCAATCTCTTGTGTACAAAGGAAGGATCACTTCCTCCTCGCCCCAAGCCACAATTGGTTAAGCAAGGAAGTTTTATTATCACTCGGATAACCCTCACAAAGTTACACTATTGAAGAAATAGGAACACACTTGAAAACCTTATTGAAAATTCCACAACTAAGAGTACAAATCTTCTTTAAAGAGTATTCTCACACTTGAATCACTCAAGATCTGATGTAGTCTCAATGTGCGAAAGTTGTTTTAGGTGGTTGACTTTTTCCTTTTTATAAGAGACCAAAAAATTTTTCAATTAATACTACCAACGGATAGAAGGCAGCTAAAGAGTCAACTAGCCGTTGGTGGTGTCGGACGTCCGGTAGGCTAGTTTTCTGCGTCCGAACGCAAGCAGTGAGTTCAAGAAGTTTTCTTGAATTGTTTAGGACATCCGGTACCCCCAGAATATGCGTCCGAAGGTATGATGTAAAATTGGGAATTCTCCTTCAATTCGTTCGGACGTTCGGTGCCTCCAATGTTTTACGTCCGAAGTGTCGCAACGTTTATCAGACGTCCGGTAATCAGGTGTTGTACGTCCGATCGAGGTCAATTAGCTTAGAGTACTTGGCTTATCCTCTTCGGACGTCCGAGAGTGGGTTTTTCATGCGTCCGAAGTTACTCAATGGTTGTCGGACGACCGATGCAGTCTTTATGTGCGTCCGACAGCTATTTCAACATATGTTAGCCTTTGAACCTGTTCTGCTCTAATTCTGAAAAGATCTAATCAGAGAATATTAGTAACATCCATTTTTTGTAATCATCAAAAGTTACGGATTGAGATAAACAATATGTAATACACAAATTTTATTATTTGTACTATGGCACCCTATGGTGTTGCAATTTAGCGCTACTTTTTATTAGCAAAATATATAAGGTATCTTAATAAACTATATATGTATATATATTTTGTAATTTTCCCAAACTTAGGCAATAATTTGTTATAAATGTAAAAAATTCATATATTCCCTATTTATCCAAATGACAACATGGTGAAAAATTAATAATTTGGATAACCTAAAAATAGAGGTAGTCAATAATAGAATTTAACAATGAAACTTAACACGAAAGTAAGTCTAATCCTAACATTTGTATGATCAAAAAGTTGTTATTAATTATAGAAGCCACATTTATCATTGATGAATTGGTACATATACCAAATAAATAGATTTAGCATTTCGTACATGTATTTGTAAACTATTTTGATTGTTCAATCAACTAATTCAATTGTCAGGTCTCGTTAGACTGCAAGTCATACATAATTGATAATACCACAAAATGAGTACCAAAAAGATTTTAATTAAAAGAGTGTTTATTTTTTTGAATCGTAAACATATTTCTAACAACATTTTTATTTTTTGAACTATTTTATTGTATAATAAATTAGAAAAAGTCCTATATTAGTTAAAATTGGTAAAAAAATCTGTCCAAATACACTAAATTGTCATATTCTATTATTTTAACACAATCTGAGAGTAAAAAAAATAATAAAACTCAAAATAATAGAAAAGCTTAATTACATAAAGATGAGAAAAAGAAAAAAGAGAGAGATAGGTGAAAGGACAAAGAAAGTGTACACTTCTTGCATCTAAATAAGGAAAAGGAGTGCTTTTTATATGTACGGAACTAAGAGCGGCAAACTAAAAAATTCAAGTGGCGTGGCGGGCTGAAGGGATTTTAGGCAAACGACACCGTTTGATTCTATGTCCTAATAACGTAGCCAAAATTTAAGACATCTTCTTC
>NW_020861567.1:0-38840 GCF_003713205.1 Coffea eugenioides
TGATAATGTGATGAATACAACTGAATTAAATATGCAAAATTGATCAACTTTACTAGTAGCACCTTAAGAGGTGACCTCGGGAGTGTTAGCCGGTTCCATGCGTGTTTTTTTTTAATGCCTATTAGTAGTGACATTAGATTAACTTATTGTTTGGCTATGATACAACAGTTCTCCACTGGAGTAGCAGGTAGGTATGGAGTCTGCAGTGACAATAAATTTGACAACTCAAAAGCAATTTCAGTATTCTAATCTTTTCATCATTGATCATTTTGTTGACTCTTTGGTGAACTAAAATCTAATGATAATGACATGAATTAGGTTGGTTCGATAAAACTGAAATTTGAAAATTGAAATTTAAAATTAAAAAATTTAAATTTAAATCCATTAAATTATTTAATTGTTAAGTATTAAATTTGACATATTTGAGTGTATATCATATTCACTTATAAGTGAATAATTTATTATTTATTTTTTATAACAAGTTTTGCATAGGAAATCTAGTGTCACTTAATTAATCCAAATGTTCAATTTTTAGTTATTAAATGCGTCTAAACGTATTAAAATCTAAATCTATTAAATTTAAATGCTGAATTAGATTATCGCCTTAATCTAGATTAGGGGATAGTCGTACTGATTGATTGATTCGGTCGGACCTATGGTAAAAAATAACACTTCAAAATTGCCAAAAATACCCAAAGAAACTCACAAAAATACCCACATATTAATACCATTTTCCCCATCAACCACCACCACACTCTGCCAATCAACCCCTTCCGTTCTCCTCTCTCTTCCCCCTCTTCCATAGCACCTCCCTACCGTCCCCTCCTTCCACTCCTCCTGCCACCCCCTCACCACCCCTCCTCTGCTTCTCTGCTCTCTCCTTCTTCCCCCTTCTCCATGCGACACCGAATTCTATCAAGATAGTGGTGGGTGATGAAAGGGCTGGGAAATTATATAACTATCAGGTATCAAAAACATTCCTAAAGACTCGTTACAAATACTTCTAAGATACCACACCAAATGTTTTTATTAATACGCACACCTATAGTTCCAAATTCTATAATAACACCCCTAAACACCCAAATCCAAACGGGCCCTAAAGTTTCATATTAAACTATACACATATCCTGTTCACGTTCTCACCATTCCTACGTATTAGTAGTTGGATACGAATGTGCAGTCTATTCTGTCAACAGTTGCGGACTTTCGACATATGGTAAATCGCATGCCACCAGGTGCTGATTTCGTTATGATAGCGGACTCTAGTCCTGCAACAGTGGAGGGCTAATAGATCACTCAAACGGGCAAGTTGGACCAAGCTTTATCCCAGATGTAATTTGCTATGCCCCAGGGCCCTCCAATTCCGACGGCTTCCTCCGCAAAGCCAAAATGATCCCCATCACATCGATCGTGCAGGGTTTGAGACCCTCGAGTCGCGTAAACACTTCAGACATCCATCCACACCATGGTTCAAAGCCGTAGTCGCGGTCCGGAGCATTCCGTATCGATTTCGGCATATTAATCATAGTCTCGACGAGAAGCAAATTTTGAAACATTTAATATTCTAAATATTGTGAATAATATTCAAAAATATACTAAACAAAAATAATTAATAAAAATTATCAAAAGAAAAATTGTAAAATATAAATTTGCGAGTTGACTCGAGATGATTCAGGCCGATTCGGCCG
This sequence comes from Coffea eugenioides, assembly GCF_003713205.1. NCBI lineage: Eukaryota > Viridiplantae > Streptophyta > Magnoliopsida > Gentianales > Rubiaceae > Coffea > Coffea eugenioides. The sequence continues at coordinate 1,689 of NW_020861567.1, forward strand.
AAACTATCCGTATCGGAGATTTCTCAACCTAATTCTCGGTGAGTCAAGTATCTCGAAATTATTTCATTCGAATATCATATAGGATGAGTCCGTTCCGATGACAACTCGACCAAGACCGAGACTTTGAACCATGAATTCCACACACTCTTTAGAAACATTTATGGAACTGATGCCAGCATCATGTTCCAAGGGCTTGTTGATCCTGAGCTGTTGAATCCGATCTTGCTTGACGGTGATGCCAGTCCAACGAACATGCGATTGATGATGGGAATCATCATTGTCCTCGTGGTGTGTTTACTTATGCACTTCTTTTTCTTTTTTTTTATCATTTGTCATCATCTACATCTACATCTACATCTACATCTACATCTACATCTACATCTACACCTACTCCTAGTTCTAATCTAACCTATACTAGGGGAGGTGACTCAACAGGGTCACGGGAAACCGATGGGAACTAAACCACCATCGGACCATACGGGTGTACAACACCTACATGAATCTTAAGCAAAGCCACATTAAGTGGCACTTTTGATAGGAGGCAAGGGTTGAACCCTTGGGAGGGTAAGAGAAGTTGAACTCTTGACCTCCCATCCCACACTAAAGGTGGTGGCCAACTCCACTAAAGGGAGTTTCGTTTGCTTATGCACTTAACTCCACGTTGAGGGACCAACGCCGTCCCATCAGTAATAAGATGTGTTTTAAAACTCGGACCGGACCGGTCGGTCGAACCGAGAACCGGCCAAGTGTCCGGTCCGAGTCATGTTAAAAAACCGGAAATTTAAAACCCAGTCAAAGCCGGTCAAAAACTGGGTTTGACCGGGAAAAAACCGATTTTTCCGGTTCAATCAGAATTTTTTTAAAAAAAAAAACTCAAGCATTTCAATATTATGTTTTGGCCCCCTAAATTGTTAAAACTTATTAATATACCTCAAATATTTCATACTTTATAAATATTGTCCTAAAATTTGATGTTATTTTTCAATTAAATTCATAATTGTAATTCTAAACTTGTTAATATTTATTAAATAACATAAATTGCTACTTGATTGTTCTAATTTCTTTGTATTTTCTTGTTAAATATATTTGAAACATCAAATATATATGAATATACCTTTATTAATATCAACATATTATTAGATATTTTATATATAATATTTTAATTTTTAAATAATTTTTATTTATGACGTCATCCGGTTCGACCCCTATCGACCCCTGGTCGAATCCGTTGACCCCTGACCCCTGACCTCGGCCGAGTCGATATCCGGTCCGGTTCTGAAAACATAGGTAATAAGTTGCTCGTGGAGATTATTAGAGATAAATTAACAATGCGGATTTCGTGTCTCTACTGCACTGACAAGCATGTCAATGCACCTTTCCTACGGCAATTCTGATATCAAGCCCCCGCTTGTATGGCTAATAAAGACATCCCACTCAGGCCTGTTCTTGATTGATTTTCTGGTTCCTGTTGTTGAAAGTGTGACCTTTTACAGTTAACACCAATAAAAATGCACGCTTTCTTTTGGCGAGCCCAATTGTCAGCCTTTTAGTTTAATGCCAAAAGGTTTCTAAACTAATCAGTTTTAAAAGGAATTTTGTGTTTAAGATAAACAACATGCTTCTCAATTTATTTGAACAAAAAATTTTGTAAAAACCAAGAGGAGGGTGATGCCTCTAATACATTGGGGGGTTGGGGGGGAATTACATCTACCGCCCTTGAGGTTTAGCCAAATTACAAGTTAGACCTTTAGGTTTGACCATATTACCAACCACCCCTAAAAACCATACACTCATGAATTTACACCTCTTATTTGGTTATGGCTTTCACTATGACATTGGATGGAAGGTAGTGCCTAAAGCATACACATGTGAACAATCAACAAAACCAATTGTGTGATGCAAATCGCTTGTTAAATCATTTTTTATTTAAGTCACTACAAGAAAATTGCGTTTCTTGTGACAGGCGAAAGTCGATCAACTAAATTCAGAAGTCGTCACAAAAAAAGTCAGTGACGACTTTTACTGCTTGTACAATGAGCTGTCACTAGTTCTATGTCACAAAAGGGGGTTCCATGTGGACGACTGTTGAAAGTCGTCAACAAACGATTTTCGCGTTTGTGAATGATCTTGTCGTCCACTCATTGTTGTACATGTTGGACGACTTTTATTGTCACTAAGCTGGCTAAATTCTTGTCATACTCCCAAGGCTTTATCCCATTCAATCTCACCCTTGTACATCAGCCCTTTACTTCTATTCTACCCTTTTTTGGTCATGCTCTTCCATAAGCAGCAAGACCACATATTAATTAAATTACTAACATTCCACTGTGGTTTTAGTCCATCTTTTCCTCCAGCCTGCAATTGTCGTCCTATAACTCTTTCCAACATTGCAACTTTTGATTATATGGAAACATCCGGATTTCCATATCAATTTGTTAAGTTATTTTCCAAAGATAACAACTATATTCTTTTCTTATATCACAATAAAATCAGTAAATAGGACCAAATGGATGGCACCAAAATGTGCTCCATGCAGCTCAAGAAACAACAACATATTGCATCGACCAATATTCCTGATTCAGGAAAGCCAAGTATATAGCCAAATCATAGAAGATGGCCAACACAAGCAATCACGTTTTATTTGCCAGTACCCTACAGAATCATGTTGTTGAAATTGTTAGCATGCACAGGTTATCAAAACTAATTAGACCATGCAAGAAAAATAAGCTGCCCTTGTTGGATTCAGCTTTTCTGAAGCTGATTAGAAAAGGTGATCATCCAAAAGGTGAACTCCAAAAATTTGGAATTACGTTTCACTTTTAAAATTTCTCCAACCTAAAAAGCTGTTTTCAAAACTAACTAGAAGACTGCTCCTCATAAATAGCCTTTCTGCATAAAATCGATTCTGTTACTCAGATGCTTTTAGCTTAAAAGAAACTATAATTAGCTGATTTTAAGAAACCAAGAAGAGAACCTGTATTTAGCTAATTAATATATATTTTACAATAAGGACCCATGCACCTGTTAGGAACATAAATGTTTAACTTCCATGAATACAACTACTACCAATTCCGATAGTGATATATGATCAGAAATATAATACTAAACTAATGAAACCATGTCTTCTCAAAAGAAAGGAAATGAAAGAAAAAAACTATAGCTCATACTTACATGCCATACAGCACTGACAGTTTGCGTAGCCAGCAACTGAAAGAAACCAGCTTTCTTACCATCCTGGACAAGCCGCTCATATACATCTAAAAAACAAAATGGAGATCAGTGAAGGGTGGGTGTTAATTGTTGGTTATTTTATTGTTAATTTTCCCCTTTATCCTTGCCAAATATTGTTTTAATTATTAATATTTACTTATATTTGGTATCTGGACTTAATTTCAGGAAGTGAAACAGTAAACTACAAAAATGAGGGAGATAATTGAGACTTCAAATAAGCCACAGACTTGGCCCACATGGTGATATACGCGGACTGCATTTCTTCTGCTAATTGGGAGTGTCTTGAGTACTTAAGAGTCCTAAGAGCAATGAAAGACGAAAAAGAGGAGGAGACATCAAGAGGCCTTGCCTTTTGTACTTTGATTTGGAATTGGAATCTGCGGCGGGGACCACGGAAAAGCATTAGTCATTGGACTTTGGAAGGAAAGAAACGTAGGAAGCTTTGAGAGTTGTTTTTGTTCCTTATTTGTGGGGACCACTGGATAGATAGCTTTGGTCATCTTCCTTTTGGCTATAAAAAGACAATTGTAAGAAAGGCGACGGAGATAGCTTTTAGCATAGTTTTAGTTTTCTTTTCTTAGCTCTTTCGCATGGTTGTTCTCCATTAATGGAGGACTAACCTCTTAATTCTAGTCAAGGGGACAACTGAAGACTTGGTTCAACAATTACTGTGAGATCTAATTTATTTTAATTGCTTCCTTAATTTATTGGTATTTATATGTTTCCTACTTTTAATTGCTATAGCTCGTGTGAGTGATTGAATAGATGCGCAATATTTAATTATTCACATAGGCTATTTTGCTAAATAGGGATAATTGAATCCGTAATTGTTCGTTATCTTTATCTCAGTAGCAGCTGGCGTAATTGGGTTTATGTCAGGGGAACATACGATCTAACTTAAACAAACCCTCGTAGCGTGTTTGTTAGTTAGGATTGGGTCTTTCTAATTATTAATGCAATCTAGAAATTAAACCCTACGGTCGTACCTAGGGTTGTTTTTGGGTTAGAGAAATAGTTAACGGTCGTACCTTAACTATCGAGAAAGTAAGGAAAGGTTGGTTGTTTATCGCGTGCATGGCAACTATAACTAATCTATTAATAAATGTGGAATTATCTGTGAATCAATGATCAGTGCCTGAACCATTTATGAAGTGTACCCTTGGCTAGAGTTTTCCCTTAATTATTCCTCTTAATCAATTATTTTCTGCAGTTAAATTATTTAGTTAGCACTTAATCCAAAACCCCCCATACTTTGGACTCTAGAAGAAACGAATTATCCCCAATCCCTGTGGATTCGACCCTACTCACCGCTATATACAAAATCTGTATTTTTCTCGAGTAGGTATTTATTATTGCACAGGTTCGGCACCTGTCAATTTTTGGCGCCGTTGCCGGGGACTGGTGCCTGATTAATTTGTTTCTTTTTGAGTTTATTTTGTTTTCATTTTTTTTAATTTATTTTTCTCTTATTTTTTCTTATTTTTTATTATTTTTTTATGGCTGCTAACATTCCATATTTTGATGATAGACTGGACTTTGTTCCTAAATGGGGTTATGAGACTCATGTTTTCCCTAATGATCAATGGGCTGTTGCAAATTGTGGAACTTATTTTGATTCAGGTTATTCAACTGACACATGCCCCGCATTTCAAGATAATCTAAGCGCTCCAATTGATACTTTTGGAGATTTTCCACCCCAATATCAAACGCAGTATGACCCTTATTCAAACGGGTATGATCAAGGATGGTGGGATAATTCCAATTTTGATTATGCGACCGGGCCAATGGATTTTCAACAACAAGAGTCTCAACAATCATCCTCCGTGTCAGGTATGTCTCTTGAAGAAATGATGCAATTACTAATTGCTAATACAAATCGATTTCATCAGGAGACACAAGCGAGCCTAAATCGATTTCATCAGGAGACACAAGCGAGCCTTCGCGACCTGGCAGATCAACTATGTCTATTGACATCCGGAATAAATCGAGTGGCTTCTCAAATGGAAGAATTGCCCTCGAAAACCGTTGTTGATCTAGAAGAAAATGAGAGTGCAATTTACTTGACTGGTGATGAGGAGATGCAAGAGTGTCGAAATGAGAAATCTACAGATGCAGTTGAAAAAGAAGCCGAAAAGGAAGAAATGGAACCCCAACCGCAACCCATTCAAGTGAACGAATCCAGTGAACAATCTCCAAATGCGGTGACATCTTCTCCACTCCTTAATCAATATTTTCCTGACTCCTATTCTTCAACTCCTGTTACTGAAATTGATTTTATTATACCAGAAAATTTAAAATTTCATGACAGGAATAAGTTAAGAGTGGAAATGGCAAAATATCTTGAACCAATGAATGCGTGTGATGGAGGAGTGAGTGGAGAATGCAGATCATTGTTGACTTGTTTAGCGCCATTTACTAGTCCATGGAAGCCCGTAACTCGTGTGCTCAAAGATTACTCCATCTATGAGGGTTACCAGGATCATATTGAAGATGAAGCATTGAAACGAGCCACAAGATTTTATCCCCCGTGAACAAGCATAGCATGTCTAGCCAAAGACATTAAATAAAGACGCTACTTGGGAGGCAACCCAAGATATTTGTTTCAGTTTTCATGCATTTTTTAAATTCTAGTTAAGTGTTAGTGTCAATTATTAGTTTGATGTTTGGTGACAGGGAATTAGCAGTTAGACGTGCCCACGCCAGGTGGTCACGCCTGAGGGAAAGAAATTTTCGTTCAGAATCTGCGGACTCTATAGCAGTTAGACGTGCCCACGCCAGGTGGTCACGCCTGAGGGAAAGAATCTGCGGACTCTATAGCAGTTAGACGTGCCCACGCCTAAGCCAGAGGTTCCTTGAAAAAAAAAATTCAAAATCAAAAATTCAAAATAAAAACATTTTCCGTTTTACACCTTCAGTTTTGGTTCTCACAATTCGAGTTTTGAAATTTGAGTGTGAAAAAAAAAAAAAACTATTTTTTCTTTTTCTTTCTTTTCCTTCTTTCTTTCTTTCTTTCTTTCCTTCTTCCTTCTTCCCCGCTGTCCCTGCTCTTCCCTTTTTCCTTCTTTTCGTTCTCTCGGTCCGCCGCCGCCACTAGCTCTTCCTCGCGCGCCGCGCCTCCACTCTCACCGTCCTCGCGCGCCTCTCTTCGCTGACCTGCCATCGCCTCACCAGCCTCTCTCCACTTCACCCACAGCCCACAGCCATTCCTGCCAGCCACGCTCGCGCCAGTCGCCGCCGCCGCTACCTCCCAAAGCCACGGACGCACGCCATCCGCTGCCCGTTGCTCTGTCCAGCAGCCCCTTGCGCGCAACCCAGCTGCCACCGCCGCTGCTCCCCTGCCCACGGCCGTCCACCCACAGCTCGCTGAGCTCCTCCGTTCCAAGCTCCATCCCCGCCACCCCCATTCACCAGCGCCTTTGACCGCCGCCTGCCCACGCACCCTGCCACCTGCTCCAGCCACACGCGACAGTCTCTCCCTCAATCTCTCTCGCGTGCGACAGCCACCCATCGCACCCCTGGACAGCCACGCGCAGCCGAGCGCGCCTCCATAGCTGCCGTACGGTGCCGCCCATCCACACAATCCTCTTACTTCATGGATCATCGGTTTTTATTCCTCTCCTCTCCTCTTTGTTTTTTTTGGGCGTTACTTTGGCAATTTGTTTGCTGAACTCACTTGTGGTTCCTCTGCTGCATTTTTGCCTAATTAATTCTGTAATTGCCTTCTGTGGGTCTGTGTTGAGCTCTGGTCGGCTCCAGTTAGTCATTTGTCGGCTTACCTGTGACACACTGGCTTTTATTACGCTGATTGTTCCCATAAATTAAGTTGGTTGCTAAGTTGATTGTTTGGGATTTCTCAGTGAATTGAGTTTGCCGTTTGATTTAATTCTTCTCTGTGCGTACACCAGTGGTACTGGTTGTGGTAGTTTGCCTAACATTCATTCATTCTCTTTGGTTGGCTGCTTGATTGAAAGCTCAGAGCTTGTGACTAAGTTGTTATGGCCTATATTCTGACCTGCTCTTACTGGACTTGCTGAATTCTTGGGGGCATTTGTTGGGATTTTGGGTGGCTATGAGTCCATTTGCTGAAATTCGTTGCTTTGTTTAATCAGTCGCATTGCTCCTAGTTTGCTTGAGTGAAATTGGTTGGACGTCCTTTGCCTGTGGAGTTTAACTGTTACATTGTTTGGAGTGGTTTTCCGGTACTGATTGACTTGTTGGGTTTAAATTGCTCAGGGCTTTAAATTGCTAATTTGGTGAGCCATTTATTATGCATTACCCTTTTGAATTGGGAGATACCTGTGCTTATTGGGTTGATTGTTGACTTCATTAGAGGATATGGATTTCTACTGATCTGCATTTACTTGTTCCTCTATATGTTGGCAATTTTGTTTCTATTGATTGGGTTACTTGTTAGCGGCAATAGTGAGATCAAGGTTCTTTTCTGGGTCCAGAACCTCTTGACCTTAGCCTACTCCAACCCAACTCAACCATTCCCCGCCTCACTCACTGCTGTGGCCCCGCCATGGTCCCCGTGATTTCAGGGAAGTACTGTTGCTCTTTTGCTTACTATTATTGTTTATTTATCACATTGAGGGCAATGTGTGAATTAGGTGTGGGGGGATCAGTTGGGGTGCTAGTATTTTTGTTTTTAGTTCCTAAAGGCTTTTCCTTTATTTTTAGTTTGATATTTATCTCCCTTTTCATTTATTTTCTTTTCTTTTCTTTTCCTAGTGGTCAGTTCTTATTTGAATACCAAGTTTGATGTTGGATTGTTGTCTCTAATTCTGCTATTGCCAAGTGTTATTAACAAAAGGATATTAAATTAATGTGGTTGAGTTCATGAATATCTCTCTGGTGAATATCGGTAATTGCTTGACTTTTCCAATTTTTGGTTAACTTTTCTAGGCATAGGGAATGATAGTTGGCATTTTTTATGTGAATTGGTCCAGTTATTAATTTTAGTTCTCCGTATTTGGAAATTTGAGGCTGGCTGCTGTTATTTTTGTGTTATTTTTAGTTATTGTGGTATGTTATCGTAAATAAGAGGTGACTGTACTCCACTAGTTGTTACTACTGAGTAACCGGGGATCTTCACCTAAAGTGTCGATTCTCGCATCAAAAGGTAGTAGTTACTATGAGTGCGTGGTCCCGTAGCAATTAGAGCTGAGTAACCGGGCTCCTCCATCTATCAAATGTTGGGGTTCGCGTCAAAAGGTTCTAAGGGCTATAGACTAAGTCTTTTGTTACTCAAAAAAAAAATGAAAAAAGAAACCAAAAAAAAAAAAAATAAATAAAATAAAGATTGTGTTAGTATGTGAATAAGTCAGCTCGCCGGTTTGTGATCTTAATGTCGAGATTTTGGTTAATAGTTGGACCATTTGCTGATAAATGTGAGCAACCATTCCTTTTTTCTTAGATTAGTTTGCTTTAAATTGGAGTTTGGTGGTTGAAAGCTAACCGGGGTGATTTTTCTTGGATCTTAACTGTGATGCTTGATATATGTTTTTCTGGGTATTTGGCAATATGATAGTTAGAGCAATAGCCATTGTCAAATTTTGGTGTTCAATTGCTGTTCTTATGCTTGAGGGCAAGCATGATTCAGGTGTGGGGGGAATTGATAGGGTGTTAATTGTTGGTTATTTTATTGTTAATTTTCCCATTTTTATCCTTGCCAAATATTGTTTTAATTATTAATATTTACTTATATTTGGTATCTGGACTTAATTTCAGGGAATGGAACAGAAAACTACAAAAAAGGAGATATTTTCTGGAGAAAATAGAGACTTCTAAATACTCCACAGACCTGGCCCACATTGCTGAGAAGAGTCGGACGTTCATTTCCCTTTTTCTTTTGCTGACTAAGATTCCTACCAAGAGAAAGCGTAATACAAGGAATTTGGCAAGGCTTTCTTCTTGCACTTTGACTCTCATTGATGCGGGGACCACGGATAAGAAGTATGAGTCATTTGGACTCTAGGAAAAGAAACGTACAAAGCTTGTGAAATGGAATTGGACTTTGAATTTGGTGTGGGGACCACTAGAGATAGCATTAGACTTCCTTTTGGCTTTAAAAAGGGAGAAACGTACGAGAGGTTAGAAAATCAATAGTTTTAGTTTAGGCTTTTAGCATAGTTTTAGTTTTCTTTTCTTAGCTCTTTCTCATGGTTGTTCTCCATTAATGGAGGACTAACCTCCTACTGCTAGTCAAGAGGACAACTAAAGATTTGGTTCAACAATTACTGTGAGATCTAATTTATTTTAATTGCTTCCTTAATTTATTGGTATTTATATGTTTCATGCTTTTAATTGCTATAGCTCGTGTGAGTGATTGAATAGATGCGCAATATTTAATTATTCATATAGGCTATTTTGCTAAATAGGGGTAATTGAATCCGTAATTGTTCGTTATCCCTATCTCAGTAGCAACTGGCGTAATTGGGTTTATGACAGGGGAACATACGATCTAACTTAAACAAACCCTCGTAGCGTGTTTGTTAGTTAGGATTGGGCCTTTCTAATTATTAATGCAATCTAGAAATTAAATCCTACGGTCGTACCTAGGGTTGTTTTTGGGTTAGAGAAATAGTTAACGGTCGTACCTTAGCTATCGAGAAATTAAGGAAGGGTTGGTTGTTTATCGCGTGCATGACAACTATAACTAATCTATTAATAAATGTGGAATTATCTGTGAATCAATGATCAGTGCCTGAACCATTTCTGAAGTGTACCCTTGGCTAGAGTTTCTCCAATAATTATTTCTTTTATTTATTTTCCTGCATTTAATTTATTTAGTTAGCATTTAATCCAAAACCCCCCATACCTTGGACTCTAGAAGAAACGAATTATCCCCAGTCCCTGTGGATTCGACCCTACTCACCGCTATATACAAAATCTGTATTTTTCTCGAGTAGGTACTTATTATTGCACAGGTTCGGCACCTGTCAGATTTTGGCGCCGTTGCCGGGGACTGGTGCCTGATTAATTTGTTTCTTTTTGAGTTTATCTTGTTTTCATTTTTTTTTAAATTTATTTTTCTCTTATTTTTTCTTTTTTTTTATTATTTTTTATGGCTGCTAACATTCCATATTTTGATGATAGACTGGACTTTGTTTCTGAATGGGGTTATGAGACTCATGTTTTCCCTAATGATCAATGGGCTGTTGCAAATTGTGGAACTTATTTTGATTCAGGTTATTCAACTGACACATGCCCCGCATTTCAAGATAATCTAAGCGCTCCAATTGATACTTTTGGAGATTTTCCACCCCAATATCAAACGCAGTATGACCCTTATTCAAACGGGTATGATCAAGGATGGTGGGATAATTCCAATTTTAATTATGCGACGGGGCCAATGGATTTTCAACAGCAAGAGTCTCAACAATCATCCTCCGTGTCAGGTATGTATCTTGAAGAAATGATGGAATTACTAATTGCTAATACAAATCGATTCAAAACTAACTAGAAGACTGCTCCTCATAAATAGCCTTTCTGCATAAAATCGATTCTGTTACTCAGATGCTTTTAGCTTAAAAGAAACTATAATTAGCTGATTTTAAGAAACCAAGAAGACAACCTGTATTTAGCTAATTAATATATATTTTACAATAAGGACCCATGCACCTGTTAGGAACATAAATGTTTAACTTCCATGAATACAACTACTACCAATTCCGATAGTGATATATGATCAGAAATATAATACTAAACTAATGAAACCATGTCTTCTCAAAAGAAAGGAAATGAAAGAAAAAAACTATAGCTCATACTTACATGCCATACAGCACTGACAGTTTGCGTAGCCAGCAACTGAAAGAAACCAGCTTTCTTACCATCCTGGACAAGCTGCTCATATACATCTAAAAAACAAAATGGAGATCAGTGATAGGGTGTTAATTGTTGGTTATTTTATTGTTAATTTTCCCCTTTATCCTTGCCAAATATTGTTTTAATTATTAATATTTACTTATATTTGGTATCTGGACTTAATTTCAGGGAATGGAGCAGAAAACTACAAAAAATGAGATATTTTCTGGAGAAAATAGAGACTTCTAAATACTCCACAGACCTGGCCCACATTGCTGAGAAGAGTCGGACGTTCATTTCCCTTTTTCTTTTGCTGACTAAGAGTCCTACCAAGAGAAAGCGTAATACAAGGAATTTGGCAAGGCTTTCTTCTTGCACTTTGACTCTCATTGGTGCGGGGACCACGGATAAGAAGCATGAGTCATTTGGACTCTAGGAAAAGAAACGTACAAAGCTTGTGAAATGGAATTGGACTTTGAATTTGGTGTGGGGACCACTAGAGATAGCATTAGACTTCCTTTTGGCTTTAAAAAGGGAGAAACGTACGAGAGGTTAGAAAATCAATAGTTTTAGTTTAGGCTTTTAGCATAGTTTTAGTTTTCTTTTCTTAGCTCTTTCGCATGGTTGTTCTCCATTAATGGAGGACTAACCTCCTACTGCTAGTCAAGAGGACAACTAAAGATTTGGTTCAACAATTACTGTGAGATCTAATTTATTTTAATTGCTTCCTTAATTTATTGGTATTTATATGTTTCATGCTTTTAATTGCTATAGCTCGTGTGAGTGATTGAATAGATGCGCAATATTTAATTATTCATATAGGCTATTTTGCTAAATAGGGGTAATTGAATCCGTAATTGTTCGTTATCCCTATCTCAGTAGCAACTGGCGTAATTGGGTTTATGACAGGGGAACATACGATCTAACTTAAACAAACCCTCGTAGCGTGTTTGTTAGTTTGGATTGGGCCTTTCTAATTATTAATGCAATCTAGAAATTAAATCCTACGGTCGTACCTAGGGTTGTTTTTGGGTTAGAGAAATAGTTAACGGTCGTACCTTAGCTATCGAGAAATTAAGGAAGGGTTGGTTGTTTATCGCGTGCATGACAACTATAACTAATCTATTAATAAATGTGGAATTATCTGTGAATCAATGATCAGTGCCTGAACCATTTCTGAAGTGTACCCTTGGCTAGAGTTTCTCCAATAATTATTTCTTTTATTTATTTTCCTGCATTTAATTTATTTAGTTAGCATTTAATCCAAAACCCCCCATACCTTGGACTCTAGAAGAAACGAATTATCCCCAGTCCCTGTGGATTCGACCCTACTCACCGCTATATACAAAATCTGTATTTTTCTCGAGTAGGTACTTATTATTGCACAGGTTCGGCACCTGTCAGATTTTGGCGCCGTTGCCGGGGACTGGTGCCTGATTAATTTGTTTCTTTTTGAGTTTATCTTGTTTTCATTTTTTTTTAAATTTATTTTTCTCTTATTTTTTCTTTTTTTTTATTATTTTTTATGGCTGCTAACATTCCATATTTTGATGATAGACTGGACTTTGTTTCTGAATGGGGTTATGAGACTCATGTTTTCCCTAATGATCAATGGGCTGTTGCAAATTGTGGAACTTATTTTGATTCAGGTTATTCAACTGACACATGCCCCGCATTTCAAGATAATCTAAGCGCTCCAATTGATACTTTTGGAGATTTTCCACCCCAATATCAAACGCAGTATGACCCTTATTCAAACGGGTATGATCAAGGATGGTGGGATAATTCCAATTTTAATTATGCGACGGGGCCAATGGATTTTCAACAGCAAGAGTCTCAACAATCATCCTCCGTGTCAGGTATGTATCTTGAAGAAATGATGGAATTACTAATTGCTAATACAAATCGATTCAAAACTAACTAGAAGACTGCTCCTCATAAATAGCCTTTCTGCATAAAATCGATTCTGTTACTCAGATGCTTTTAGCTTAAAAGAAACTATAATTAGCTGATTTTAAGAAACCAAGAAGACAACCTGTATTTAGCTAATTAATATATATTTTACAATAAGGACCCATGCACCTGTTAGGAACATAAATGTTTAACTTCCATGAATACAACTACTACCAATTCCGATAGTGATATATGATCAGAAATATAATACTAAACTAATGAAACCATGTCTTCTCAAAAGAAAGGAAATGAAAGAAAAAAACTATAGCTCATACTTACATGCCATACAGCACTGACAGTTTGCGTAGCCAGCAACTGAAAGAAACCAGCTTTCTTACCATCCTGGACAAGCTGCTCATATACATCTAAAAAACAAAATGGAGATCAGTGATAGGGTGTTAATTGTTGGTTATTTTATTGTTAATTTTCCCCTTTATCCTTGCCAAATATTGTTTTAATTATTAATATTTACTTATATTTGGTATCTGGACTTAATTTCAGGGAATGGAGCAGAAAACTACAAAAAATGAGATATTTTCTGGAGAAAATAGAGACTTCTAAATACTCCACAGACCTGGCCCACATTGCTGAGAAGAGTCGGACGTTCATTTCCCTTTTTCTTTTGCTGACTAAGAGTCCTACCAAGAGAAAGCGTAATACAAGGAATTTGGCAAGGCTTTCTTCTTGCACTTTGACTCTCATTGGTGCGGGGACCACGGATAAGAAGCATGAGTCATTTGGACTCTAGGAAAAGAAACGTACAAAGCTTGTGAAATGGAATTGGACTTTGAATTTGGTGTGGGGACCACTAGAGATAGCATTAGACTTCCTTTTGGCTTTAAAAAGGGAGAAACGTACGAGAGGTTAGAAAATCAATAGTTTTAGTTTAGGCTTTTAGCATAGTTTTAGTTTTCTTTTCTTAGCTCTTTCGCATGGTTGTTCTCCATTAATGGAGGACTAACCTCCTACTGCTAGTCAAGAGGACAACTAAAGATTTGGTTCAACAATTACTGTGAGATCTAATTTATTTTAATTGCTTCCTTAATTTATTGGTATTTATATGTTTCATGCTTTTAATTGCTATAGCTCGTGTGAGTGATTGAATAGATGCGCAATATTTAATTATTCATATAGGCTATTTTGCTAAATAGGGGTAATTGAATCCGTAATTGTTCGTTATCCCTATCTCAGTAGCAACTGGCGTAATTGGGTTTATGACAGGGGAACATACGATCTAACTTAAACAAACCCTCGTAGCGTGTTTGTTAGTTTGGATTGGGCCTTTCTAATTATTAATGCAATCTAGAAATTAAATCCTACGGTCGTACCTAGGGTTGTTTTTGGGTTAGAGAAATAGTTAACGGTCGTACCTTAGCTATCGAGAAATTAAGGAAGGGTTGGTTGTTTATCGCGTGCATGACAACTATAACTAATCTATTAATAAATGTGGAATTATCTGTGAATCAATGATCAGTGCCTGAACCATTTCTGAAGTGTACCCTTGGCTAGAGTTTCTCCAATAATTATTTCTTTTATTTATTTTCCTGCATTTAATTTATTTAGTTAGCATTTAATCCAAAACCCCCCATACCTTGGACTCTAGAAGAAACGAATTATCCCCAGTCCCTGTGGATTCGACCCTACTCACCGCTATATACAAAATCTGTATTTTTCTCGAGTAGGTACTTATTATTGCACAGGTTCGGCACCTGTCAGATTTTGGCGCCGTTGCCGGGGACTGGTGCCTGATTAATTTGTTTCTTTTTGAGTTTATCTTGTTTTCATTTTTTTTTAAATTTATTTTTCTCTTATTTTTTCTTTTTTTTTATTATTTTTTATGGCTGCTAACATTCCATATTTTGATGATAGACTGGACTTTGTTTCTGAATGGGGTTATGAGACTCATGTTTTCCCTAATGATCAATGGGCTGTTGCAAATTGTGGAACTTATTTTGATTCAGGTTATTCAACTGACACATGCCCCGCATTTCAAGATAATCTAAGCGCTCCAATTGATACTTTTGGAGATTTTCCACCCCAATATCAAACGCAGTATGACCCTTATTCAAACGGGTATGATCAAGGATGGTGGGATAATTCCAATTTTAATTATGCGACGGGGCCAATGGATTTTCAACAGCAAGAGTCTCAACAATCATCCTCCGTGTCAGGTATGTATCTTGAAGAAATGATGGAATTACTAATTGCTAATACAAATCGATTCAAAACTAACTAGAAGACTGCTCCTCATAAATAGCCTTTCTGCATAAAATCGATTCTGTTACTCAGATGCTTTTAGCTTAAAAGAAACTATAATTAGCTGATTTTAAGAAACCAAGAAGACAACCTGTATTTAGCTAATTAATATATATTTTACAATAAGGACCCATGCACCTGTTAGGAACATAAATGTTTAACTTCCATGAATACAACTACTACCAATTCCGATAGTGATATATGATCAGAAATATAATACTAAACTAATGAAACCATGTCTTCTCAAAAGAAAGGAAATGAAAGAAAAAAACTATAGCTCATACTTACATGCCATACAGCACTGACAGTTTGCGTAGCCAGCAACTGAAAGAAACCAGCTTTCTTACCATCCTGGACAAGCTGCTCATATACATCTAAAAAACAAAATGGAGATCAGTGATAGGGTGTTAATTGTTGGTTATTTTATTGTTAATTTTCCCCTTTATCCTTGCCAAATATTGTTTTAATTATTAATATTTACTTATATTTGGTATCTGGACTTAATTTCAGGGAATGGAGCAGAAAACTACAAAAAATGAGATATTTTCTGGAGAAAATAGAGACTTCTAAATACTCCACAGACCTGGCCCACATTGCTGAGAAGAGTCGGACGTTCATTTCCCTTTTTCTTTTGCTGACTAAGAGTCCTACCAAGAGAAAGCGTAATACAAGGAATTTGGCAAGGCTTTCTTCTTGCACTTTGACTCTCATTGGTGCGGGGACCACGGATAAGAAGCATGAGTCATTTGGACTCTAGGAAAAGAAACGTACAAAGCTTGTGAAATGGAATTGGACTTTGAATTTGGTGTGGGGACCACTAGAGATAGCATTAGACTTCCTTTTGGCTTTAAAAAGGGAGAAACGTACGAGAGGTTAGAAAATCAATAGTTTTAGTTTAGGCTTTTAGCATAGTTTTAGTTTTCTTTTCTTAGCTCTTTCGCATGGTTGTTCTCCATTAATGGAGGACTAACCTCCTACTGCTAGTCAAGAGGACAACTAAAGATTTGGTTCAACAATTACTGTGAGATCTAATTTATTTTAATTGCTTCCTTAATTTATTGGTATTTATATGTTTCATGCTTTTAATTGCTATAGCTCGTGTGAGTGATTGAATAGATGCGCAATATTTAATTATTCATATAGGCTATTTTGCTAAATAGGGGTAATTGAATCCGTAATTGTTCGTTATCCCTATCTCAGTAGCAACTGGCGTAATTGGGTTTATGACAGGGGAACATACGATCTAACTTAAACAAACCCTCGTAGCGTGTTTGTTAGTTTGGATTGGGCCTTTCTAATTATTAATGCAATCTAGAAATTAAATCCTACGGTCGTACCTAGGGTTGTTTTTGGGTTAGAGAAATAGTTAACGGTCGTACCTTAGCTATCGAGAAATTAAGGAAGGGTTGGTTGTTTATCGCGTGCATGACAACTATAACTAATCTATTAATAAATGTGGAATTATCTGTGAATCAATGATCAGTGCCTGAACCATTTCTGAAGTGTACCCTTGGCTAGAGTTTCTCCAATAATTATTTCTTTTATTTATTTTCCTGCATTTAATTTATTTAGTTAGCATTTAATCCAAAACCCCCCATACCTTGGACTCTAGAAGAAACGAATTATCCCCAGTCCCTGTGGATTCGACCCTACTCACCGCTATATACAAAATCTGTATTTTTCTCGAGTAGGTACTTATTATTGCACAGGTTCGGCACCTGTCAGATTTTGGCGCCGTTGCCGGGGACTGGTGCCTGATTAATTTGTTTCTTTTTGAGTTTATCTTGTTTTCATTTTTTTTTAAATTTATTTTTCTCTTATTTTTTCTTTTTTTTTATTATTTTTTATGGCTGCTAACATTCCATATTTTGATGATAGACTGGACTTTGTTTCTGAATGGGGTTATGAGACTCATGTTTTCCCTAATGATCAATGGGCTGTTGCAAATTGTGGAACTTATTTTGATTCAGGTTATTCAACTGACACATGCCCCGCATTTCAAGATAATCTAAGCGCTCCAATTGATACTTTTGGAGATTTTCCACCCCAATATCAAACGCAGTATGACCCTTATTCAAACGGGTATGATCAAGGATGGTGGGATAATTCCAATTTTAATTATGCGACGGGGCCAATGGATTTTCAACAGCAAGAGTCTCAACAATCATCCTCCGTGTCAGGTATGTATCTTGAAGAAATGATGGAATTACTAATTGCTAATACAAATCGATTCAAAACTAACTAGAAGACTGCTCCTCATAAATAGCCTTTCTGCATAAAATCGATTCTGTTACTCAGATGCTTTTAGCTTAAAAGAAACTATAATTAGCTGATTTTAAGAAACCAAGAAGACAACCTGTATTTAGCTAATTAATATATATTTTACAATAAGGACCCATGCACCTGTTAGGAACATAAATGTTTAACTTCCATGAATACAACTACTACCAATTCCGATAGTGATATATGATCAGAAATATAATACTAAACTAATGAAACCATGTCTTCTCAAAAGAAAGGAAATGAAAGAAAAAAACTATAGCTCATACTTACATGCCATACAGCACTGACAGTTTGCGTAGCCAGCAACTGAAAGAAACCAGCTTTCTTACCATCCTGGACAAGCCGCTCATATACATCTAAAAAACAAAATGGAGATCAGGCACCAATGTTGCTTCTAGCTTTGCTTCCAAATTTGTGTAATACAAGATGGAAAGCATGACATGCATGATAATATGAGCTTATACATAGAGGAATTAGCTTACGAGATGGATATCAAGCTCATAAATTTGGTTCTTGCAGCAGCGAGCAAAAGAGTAGTTCCTTAATACTTGTGACCTCTCCAGAGGTCTAATTACCATGGCCTTGAAAAGTTATGTTCACTTAAAATGTTGTTGCATTTAACTCTAGTAAGGAGGAAAATTAAGGCATTATATTCTTATCATTGATGAAGTTCCTTGACTCTCATAGATGGTATTGAAGCCGATAACATGAGGAACAAGAACAGTAATCTGCTCTCAAGCGAAGCAGATAGCTCAAATATCCAACTCAATTGCAGATGATAAGAGTGCCTTTCTAAAATGTATCATTCAATCTCAACTAACCACATGATTCTTCATGACTAAAATTTAAGATATATCTACAATTTCAGCTCCAAACCCTTAGATAAAATAACTTTGTATATTAAGCATGTCTTCTTAAGTATCATAACCATGTAATTTATTAGATAAGTGCTACAAACTCCTTTCTCGATCTGGTTAAGTTAATAAAGTTCCAGATATAGTTATAAAGCCCTCCCTTTGATTTGCGCACTTCAAACCCCTTGCCAGCCTCCCAAAACCCCACGCCTCCTAAAATGCCCATGTAGATATATCATATGTCATATATGTCAAATGTGGGTCAACAGTAAGCCATAAGCTAGCTTTACTTCCACAACATAATACACAAGGTCTAGAAGAAAATTTAACTCACAACGCCCTAACACTGTTCATACTCCAGATCGCAAGTGTTTCGGATGCGATTTGGCCAAGAGTATTACCTTCCCCACTGCTAATTAACAATCTAGTTCATAAATTAGTCTTTACAATAGAAGGCTGAGCAGCTTTTGAAAGCAAAAAAAAAACACATACCGCACAATTAGCTGAAGAGGGGGTCGGAGAAAAGTCTAAGCTGAAGTCGCGGAACGAGGAGGGAGCTTGGAAGTGTTCTGACTTCGCTTCTTCGGCGAGCTTGACCTGAAGATTGGCACTCGTCAATGGTGCTTTAGAGGAGCATTTTGCGGAAGCAGAAGGTGTTTGAGGTCCAGAGTTTTTCGGTGTTCACCATAGGAAGGAAAGACTGAAAATGAAATTTGTCTAAGTGTTGGAAGAGAGAAGCGGCGAGACTTTTGTTTGTCTGTGAACAACCAAAAACGACGTCGTTTTGTAGAGATTTCAGCCACCCGCCTCGCGCCTCTTTCAGATTTCAGACTAGCGCTCTTTTTTTTTTGGCATCTAAGCACGTCTTTGAGATTCCAGGATTCGCGCCTTTAGCTTCATACATCTTTTTTCTTTTTTTTTTCCCTGGTCAAATTTTTTTTTCAGGTTTCTTTTTTCATACTTAATCTCTTTTTTTTTTCCTTAATCTCATCTATAAATATCAAATAAATTATTTGATATTGGTTTCTTTTTTGTGCATGTATATATATATATATGTGTGCTTGTTTGTGTCTATATACATCTTTTTGGGTTTGGACAACTCAATATACAAATTATTTAAGAAATTACCTTACAATAAAACTTACACAATAAAACATGTTTCAAAAATTTAACATGCATAGAATTGCTTATATACAGTATAGCACTTCTTACTCATGCTTATCCTACTCTTTGTCTATTACTTAGTTTTTATAATAAATTAAAAGAAACATGTAATCAAATATTCTGTTAAATGTGTTACAACTCTCAATCTTATTGCACGACAGATATTTTACTGAATAATTTTAATTTCGTATATACCCATTCCATATGAAAATAATTATTACTTATGATGTATTACACGTTATACTAATCTTTCACAGTGCTAACATTAGACTACAAATTATATTCAATTACACTTTTTCAAATTATTTCAGTTATTGATTTTTGGGGGTTGTTATAAGTAATAATAAACAATTCATGAAAAAATTTTTATGCTCAGACATGTCTATTATGTCAACTTAGCAAAAATTACAAATATCTAAAAATAGTTTGTTATTATATCATTTGCATTTTGTTAATACATAATGAATAGGGGCTAAATTATAAAATTAGGGTGTCATATCTTCGGTGCTTTTGCTAATATAAAAGAATTGGGGGCTAAAAAATAAAATTAGGGTGTCATAGTACAATTAGTGAAAGTTGATAAAAATACTGTAGTATACAGTGATGCAAAAAGTTGTCACAAAATTGGAACCGGGTAGACTTTCAATGACAACAAGTTATGTTGTCACTGTAGAGGGAGCGTTTGTGACGACTTTACTTGAGTTGTCATAAAATCATTTCCCGCGGCATCAAATGAGATGCGCGCCAACTATTTCGTGACGAGTTGAGAATGACAACTTCCAATGTTGTCACTGATTATGCTTGTGCTGTACTCATCTGTGATGACACCTAATGTCGTCACTAAATTAGGTTATCTGTGACAAGATTTTTGTTGTCACATAAATTTTTGTCACTGAAAAATATATTTCTTGTAGTGAGTAATAGAGAGGTCCTGAACTGTAATCAATTCTTTTATGTTTAACTGCAAAATGTCCCCAAAACTATTATATATTTGTCCTTTGCCTCTTAAAAAATAGCCAATTTTAGCAATCTATCACCCTATAGTCTTAATCTGGGGAATCTCAGTGTGTTCTGTGTCTACCTAAGGGTCTCTAAAGAAACCTGCTAATTGCTCTTATGACTGTTTTACTTCTGTTCTACGGTCCAAAAGATCCCTTTTAGTGATCAACTTGCCTAAGATAAGTTTGTTAATTGTTTCTTAAGATCAAATGGGATCTTTCTGTCTCAAAAGTTGAAGTTCGAGTGCATGTGAACATTTCTCACACTAGCGAATGGTAGTATTGATTTACCACTGGACTTGTAGTCAAGAACTTTTCATAAAATTAAGCAGCAAAACCCAAAGTTCGTATGATTAGAAGTAAACTTTTGATATGATTAGAACTAATAGTTTTACTTCTCTTGGGGGATTGGGGAAGTGTAAAGAATGCAAATTTGGACAAAGTTAAGGGGGCAACATAAACATAAAGAGAATTTCCGAAAATTCAGCGGTACAATTGTGAGACAAATTAACAAAATTGATATGTAAACTTTACTAGCCAAATTTACAATTTTTGAGCATTGGAGTCGCGTTTTACTGATACCACCAGCACTCTTATAGAATAGATTCAAAATGTTGCTGTCCAATCATGATAAATTTGAAAGCCAATCATAGACAAGGGCATCAATGCGTCTCGTCGAAATTGGATAGCAAATGGATTGGTTTGAACTTTGAAGGATAGCAAATTGAAATTGGACAGCAAATGGATTCGTATATTACATGCAACAAGGTGCTCATTGCATTTTTATAGTAACTCATCGACTCCAGCAACAGTGGTGGTCTAATCGAAATGTTAAAGGAGCAAGTTCGACCAAGCCTTCCTCCCCATGCTAGCCGTATGGCACCAATTGTGCGACATTTGGAATCTTTGAGGGGCATAAAGAGTCCAGACATTGGCACACACTTCAAACACATTTATGGAACTGAAGCCACTGCAGCATTGCTAGCCTCAAGTTAAATCATGTTCTCTCCGTTCTGGCCACTGGTCCCCACACAAGGCTTAAGTCTTGGTAATGTAGGAGGTTAAGGTACCCTCGACCTCTCACCAACTTGCCATTAGATATGGCGTTTTTAATTGATCATTTTTAATGGAGTCTCTACTTACATTGAACTCCCTTCTCCCTCCCCCTAGATTACGCTAGATTAGATTATAGGAATTATATCTTTGCGATAAAAAAAAATATTCTCTCCGTTCTATTGAAAACGCTATCCTTTTGTTTTGTTCGTTCTAAAATAATTGTAATTGTCACATAATTAAAATAGAAAACTAGTTTGCATCCTATTCTTACATTTACCCTCTCATATATAGGTCAAGGTCAATGTATATGAAAGACACCAACAATATGGTCCATGAGATGCGCCACACAAAATTGTAGTAGCGTTGTTTACAAGCGCACAATGTGGTAGCGTTCCACAAATACTGATTCCCTAGATATCTTTCGTTGTCTAAGCCACATATAAGAGGGTAAAGGTGGAAAGTAATGCACAATTCACTACAATTCACTTCATCTTTCGTTGGTTTAGACTTTTTTTTTTGGCATTTTGCTTAAACAATTTGTTTTAACTATGAATTGTAACATTGCCCTTGATTCTAGTCTCATTACACTGAGGAAATATGTGAGATTTTCAAAATCTCATGGTAGGTTTTTGAAATTATCTCGTAAACTTAACGCTTACTAGTTATTTCTCATGCATGTTTGCATTTTTTTAATCAAAATTACATATGTAACCCCACAACAGTGAGACCAATAAAAGAGATTACAACTGATTCAAATTGTGGCCAATCACCATAGTTGGTGGGGCAATACTAATACACAGTTAAAATAACTCACAACATAATAAGAATTGGACTCCTAGATTGTGAGGTGTCAACCTTGATCAGTGAACTATAACCCGCATTGATTTTTCTGTCCTACTTACCATCACACTCCATGTCCTACCTATTACATCGTTATGTATTCTCCATGAATATTCTATCTCTATTGTCTTTTTTCTTCCTTAAAATTTAATAATTAGCTAGTAACAAGGTTTTTAAAAAAATGTAATAGGATTGATGACATGAGTAGATAGGAGTTTTGCTGCAATAGACTGAGGACGCATTTTGCAGTTTCTAACAGAATCAATAAAAGCTCCTATTTTTTGGAAAAAAAATTATAATATAATAGGCTAAAGACTAAATATAACTAGAAAATAGGATATTTATGAAATTTTTGGTATTTTTTTTATTGTATATTATTTTTCAGTTGTCGTAATTTTTTTAATCCTATAAGCAATTGTTGGAACATAAGAAAAAAAAATAAGAATTAAAATATGATGCTCGTGAAGGATAAATTGTAATATAATAGAAGATGGGACGATGAATGTAATAGCAAGTGGAACAGCAGATCCATTGTGAGACACTCCTCTCATCAGCCCCATGCATGTTTGCTTATATCTGAAGTGGTGAGGTCATAATATGACCTCATAGTATGAACTCACTCCCATGATGTTAGATTTATTGTTCTTCTTTCCGATAAAACAAACTTCAGGTTGTTAAACTGCAGTTTCCCACTACTATTCCAGTGTTGACGCCAAATTTGTCGAATGGAAGGAAGCCAAGCCAATTCCAGTATTCTGATCTTTTTTTTTTTCCTCCCTTTTTGGACGGGTCATTAAGCGGTTAATCGACTCTTTGGTGATACTAAATACGGCAAGCATTATCCTGTGGGTGATGATACTAATTAAGCCATCTTTAGTTGATTTGACTGATATCCTGTGGACATGATTTGGGTGGAATATTACAATTGGAAAACGTGTTGAAAGCAAAAGTTCTTTGTTCCCGGAATAAGGCAAAGCATGAGAAAACACAGGTTTTCTCACTTTTGTATATTTTTGACCCAGGCTTGGCTCTTCCAGCGTGAATCAAGGCTCAAGCATCAATTCTAGACTTGCCTAGGTCCATATTTTTGAGAAAGGAAAATGATCATTTCAATCCCTTATCTTTGGGTTTTGATGGGTATAGTCCCTTATATATTAGGCCTATTAATCGAGTTCCTCATCTTTACAAAATAAAATCAATGTAAGACCTTTAATAAAATTTGGCTATCTCTTTGATAGGATTACGCCCGGGATCATTAGATAGGAATCCAAAGATAAAGAGAGAAACAAAAAATATCACTACTGTATAAACGAAGAGTTTGAGAGTAAGCATTACACAATCTCCAAGATAATTTTTTGGAAAAAAAAAAAAAAGAGAATAGATCCTCCATTTTTCTAACACATGTACTATTTGGATACCAAGAAATGAGGTTCTTTATGGAAATAGAAAATAATTTTCAGAAATTCATTTGGAATAAGAGTTTTTCACTAACCAAAAATTTTATCTATTTAACTTATAATTTTTTTTTAAAATTTGTCCCCATTCCGATAGTTTTTTTTTTGTACCTGTTCTAATAGAATAGAGGCAGAAGTTTTATTTCTCTAGCTAGGGGTCAATGTAACAGGTAATGAGAGTTCTAGAAAACTCAAAAGTTATAATTTTTACTAGCCAAACCTACAATTTTTCGAAATTTGCCCACTTAAAGTGGCTTCCCCTGGTGCATGATTCCCATAATTGAAAGTTTGCATGGGAACATAATTCATTTGCTGATAAAATTTCGGCTCACCAGTTTTAACTTTAAATAAAGGGGAATCATTTCATGTGATTGTTTGACAAAGTAATGATACCAATGCTTTCGATATTTATTAATTGAATTATTTGGTGTGTTTTTTTATGCAGGTAAGAAACAGCTAAATCTTAAATATTTGTCCTTTATAATAAGCTTAAAACTCAACAAGTTGCCTTTATTCGTTTGCATATTTTAAGACAATGACATGCTTTCTCGACTCTATTATGCATTATAATCTTCTACGATGCCAATACGCGAGCACGTTTTTAATTGTGTTTGAATTATGAGAATAAATATATAGAAAGCATAAACATATAATGACAAATTATTAAGATGAATGCAAGCAAACATACGAACTAATGACATTCTTATCCCTATTGTGCATGACAATGGTGGAGCTGAGACTTAGAGATTATGGTAATTGCAAGTCAATAACAAATACAAACAAGACAATTTTAGTTGTTATTGGAACTAACTTGAAAGTTTATTTTTAATTCTTTACATTCTCCCTATTCCCGTAGTAATTTCTTCAAATTTTCATTAGGATAAAGGTAAAAGTTTTAGTATTCCATGAGTAATGTCGAAAATGGAAGAAATTTGAGAACTTTATAGAAAATTTAAGGGTGCAAATGTTTGGCAAATTAATAAAATTGATAAATTTCACTGGGACGTACAGTTGTCCACCCTCACAATAAGGTGGTGGTGGTTGAGAAGCTAACCGGAGTGGTTTTTCTTGGATCTTAACTGTGATGCTTGATATATGTTTTTCTGGGTATCTTGGCAATATGATAGTTAGAGCAATAGCCATTGTCAAAATTTTGGTGTTCAAGTGTTGTTCTTATGCTTGAGGGCAAGCATGATTTAGGTGTGGGGGGAATTGATAGGGTGTTAATTGTTAGCAATTTTATTGTTAATTTTCCTTTTTATCCTTGCCAAATATTGTTTTAATTATTAATATTTACTTATATTTGGTATTGGACCTAATTTCAGGGATTGAAGCAGAAAACTACAAAAAATGAGGGACTTTTGGAGATAATTGAGACTTCAAATAAGCCACAGACTTGGCCCACATGGTGATATACGCGGACTGCATTTCTTCTGCTAATTGGGAGTGTCTTGAGTACTTAAGAGTCCTAAGAGCAATGAAAGACGAAAAAGAGGAGGAGACATCAAGAGGCCTTGCCTTTTGTACTTTGATTTGGAATCTGCGGCGGGGACCACAGAAAAGCATTAGTCATTGGACTTTGGAAGGAAAGAAACGTAGGAAGCTTTGAGAGTTGTTTTTGTTCCTTATTTGTGGGGACCACTGGATGGATAGCTTGGGGTCATCTTCCTTTTGGCTATAAAAAGACAATTGTAAGAAAGGCTACAGAGACAGTTTTTAGCATAGTTTTAGTTTTCTTTTCTTAGCTCTTTCGCATGGTTGTTCTCCATTAATGGAGGACTAACCTCTTAATTCTAGTCAAGGGGACAACTGAAGACTTGGTTCAACAATTACTGTGAGATCTAATTTATTTTAATTGCTTCCTTAATTTATTGGTATTTATATGTTTCCTGCTTTTAATTGCTATAACTCGTGTGAGTGATTGAATAGATGCGCAATATTTAATTATTCACATAGGCTATTTTGTTAAATAGGGATAATTGAATCCGTAATTGTTCGTTATCTCTATCTTAGTAGCAACTGGCGTAATTAGGTTTATGTCAGGGGAGCATACGATCTAGTTTAAACAAACCCTCGTAGCGTGTTTGTTAGTTAGGATTGGGCCTTTCTAATTATTAATGGAATCTAGAAATTAAATCCTACGGTCGTACCTAGGGTTGTTTTTGGGTTAGAGAAATAGCTAACGGTCGTACCTTAGCTATCGAGAAATTAAGGAAGGGTTGGTTGTTTATCGCGTGCATGACAACTATAACTAATCTATTAATAAATGTGGAATTATCTGTGAATCAATGATCAATGCCTGAACCATTTCTGAAGTGTACCCTTGGCTAGAGTTTTCCCCAATCATTTCTTTTAATTAATTATTTTCTGCAGTTAATTTATTTAGTTAGCATTTAATCCAAAACCCCCCATACTTTGGACTCTAGAAGAAACAAATTATCCCCAGTCCCTGTGGATTCGACCCTACTCACCGCTATATACAAAATCTGTATTTTTCTCGAGTAGGTATTTATTATTGTACAGGTTCGGCACCCTGTCACATCCCATGCTAAGCATGGGGTGGGCATTGTGACAATCGTAGTCCCAATTAGACATATAGTAATTTTGAAGGAAAAGCAAATAATGAACAATAATTCTATGTATCAAAAAGCTACTTGAGGCTATTGTATATGAAAAGACTTAGCATGTCAATGACTACTTGAATCTAAATAAAAGATGAAAATTTGCACCTTAAAAAAGAAAACTATTAATTGTACTTCACCTTTTGTTAATCGTATTTTCACTATTTATTTTATCATATAATCTAATTTTATTAGAACCACTAGGGTTGGTCCAATGGTAAGAGGAGGAATCTTAGAATTCTTCCACTGTTATATTTAGGATTCGAATCTTGGATCTCTAAATTAGGGGTGAAAAGTGTGTAGGGAAGGAAGAGAGGTTAAATTTTGAACAAAATTATATATATATATATATATATATATATAATCTCGTAATTCAAACACATTTGAAACGTGCTAGTGTATTGGCCCCGTAGAAGACCATAATGCGTGATAAGAGTCAAGAATGGGGGGCTGCCCTTTCCTTCTTTTATATGGCAATGAACATTCGATTACATCCATGGGAAAACAAAAAAGGAAATTCCAACGCGTTAATTGCAAAAGTTTATAAATGTGGCTCACATGATACAAGATTCCCCTTTATTAAAACTGGTTAGCCGAAATTCTGTCTGCAAATAAAGTTTGTTTCTATGCAAACATTGGATTCGAAGTGTCAAACATAAGCAAATTCATGCATGAAAAGAAAATCAGCATTGTTAGACTCGAACTAGACCGGACTAGTTGGTCCTATTAGTCCATTTGTGAACCGGCCTTCTTCTTAAATTAATTAGTAGCACAAAATCAATTTGATCAAAACTAGTCAAAATTGTCAAAAACTAGCCAAACTAATGATCTGATTCGATTGCTTGACTTGGTTCTCAAATTTTTCTTTTTTGTTTTTCCCCAAACATTAATTTGAGTTATCTAAATTGTAAAACTTTCATTTATTAATGGAAATAACACTATCCACTTAGTATAAAACACCAAAATCACTTCTTTTTTTTTGGTGGCAAACCCCGTGCACGGGGGTGGGATGCCAGCTCAACTTTTATTATAAGAAATCAAATATACATAGCGAGGGACCACACCTTACCTCCAGCCTATGAGACCGATTAGACAAAGTTACCATCCGCAACAAAATCACTTGCTTTCTCAAATGATCTCTAAATCAAGAAGTTTTATCCCTATCATCTTATCAATTTGTCATCAATAATTCCAACTTGCATTATAAAGCCATGTTCCTAACAAGAAGATCCCGAATTGGATATGATTTGTTTTAATTTTTTTAAGTAGTTTTGGATAATGAGCATATTTTAGACATGAATTCACATTTTTATATACGCCCTCCATCCTAGGGCTGAAAGATTAATCAAATACTCAATATTTGAATTGACTTCAAATTGATAAGCTCATTCAAATTTGATTCGCTAACTGGTCAAGTTAAAAATGAACAACATTTTATGTTTGATAGCATTTAAACTTGATAAAAAAAAACTCACTTAAATTCTATTTGGCAAATAAATAAGTCAAGTTTGAACAAAAATTTGAACTCATTAAAATAATCAAACAAACTTGAACATAGGGTTTTTGGATTGATTAGTCTCATTTACACCCCTACTCCATCCCAAGATTAAGTGATAAGTTATTCACTTATTACTGAATATGATAGACATTCAAATATATTAGATTTAATACTTAACAATTCAATAATTTAATGGATTTAGACTTCAGATTTTAGACTTCAATTTTCAAACTTTAGTTTTATCAAACGCACCGTAAGTCGAAACCTATCAAATTGAACACAACAAAAAGCTATCAAATTGAACACATTCACAGAAAAAAGGCACAAATAAAATCTATATAATTTGATTTTTATAGTTATACTGGCATAGGGTTTTGACTTTTCCTGCTTGGTGGTCGTTTTCATCAAGATGTTAATGTTTGCAACCGTTATTCCTTAGAAAGATACGACTTATGATGGCATGGTATGATAGAGTTCTTTTAAATCATAATAACCAAATAACCAGAAATCGGGGAGCCATTTTTTTTTGGCCGAAAACAAAATCCAAAAAAAAAAAAATTCTGCTGCTGCAGACATGTGGACGCCTCCTTGGGTTGAACTTTAGTATATTACTAATAGATGTCACTAAAGAATGCCAACGAGATAATATTTAATTGTCAATGTTAAGTCAAATTTTTTTCCTAAAATTTTCTCTATCTACATGATGAATTTGTAAACTTTAAAATAGGATATAAGTAAAAGTTCTATTCGTTTGAGGGGCGGAGTAAGGAATGGAGGAATACTGAGAAAAATTTTGGGCAACAATGTAAACGGTAAAGGAAGGTTTTAAAAATTGAAGGGTTGCAAATGTGAGACAAATGAATAAAAATATAATATTACTAGCCACATTGATAATATTTAAAATTTGAGTGGGAAAATTCCCAGCCTCAATATATACATACGCGCGAGTGCGCACACACATATAACGAGGTTCACCCATGGATAAAAGTAATTGTTTTGTTTCTCTAGGAATATATATTTGAAGGCTGCTAGAGAAGTTTTTTGGAAAGGTATTTTTCTATTAATTTGGGGGAAAGAGTTTTAAAAATATGAAGAAGAAAAATTGTAAGGCATATTCAAGGCAAGTTTTAAAAACTGAACATTTATACTGGCCAAATTTATAAACTTTTGAGGTAATTGTGGAACAGTGTGGGATCACATACTCACATATCATCCATTCAAGAATTATGTATGTATATACTCATATAGGATTAATCTTTCCTACACTGACAGTGTATACACTGTCAGCGTTGGATAAATGACAACTATACAAAATTTGAATTTAAAATTCAACTTTTGCATACATGTCATGAATCTATCGATGATAGTGTATATACTGTTAGTGTATATAAGATTTACATGTGTATATATATATATCTTTCCACCCTTTTCACATCCTTTTTACCAATAAATCTGATAATAGAAACAACTCTAAAAACTCTCCCTGACCATTGCCTAACCCCAGTGGTTAAGAATTGCCTATTCCTTCGCCAATAAAGCAACAGTTACCACACCTTACATCGTGCTACAAACAGTAGTTACAGAGATGGTACAACAAGTGGCCATAAAGTTGAAAAGCAACAATAGACATGGGAATTGGAATCCCGTGGCACTTTGTTGAAATTTGATAGTGTAGGCATCCATAAATACCGACAAGTAATAAGCCTCCGTCCAGCATCATTCACCTTGAATCATTTCAAGTTTATATCTCTTTGATAGTTAAATTTATACTCAAAAACTTTTCAGTGATCATTTAATGGGCAAATTAGCTTTCTTAGTTGGTTGTTGCTACCTGAATACTGAGGATGCGCTAAAAGGCTGCTATAATGATGTGGACGCAATGCAAGATCTGCTGATAAATAGGTTTGGTTTTCATCGCAATGATGTGATAGTTCTCACTGATATGCCTAACTCCCCTTTGAAGCCCACAGGTGCTGTTATAAAGTATCACCTTTGTCGGATGATTCAGCGGGCAATGGCCGGTGATGTTGTACTGTTCTATTTTAGCGGCCACGGAACTTTTCAGGATATCTGGGAAGGCCCCTACTGCAAACAATTGTCCCCTCTGATTTCAATCTCATATACAGTAAGTTCAAACATATATATAATACAGCCATGCCAAAGCCCAGATTTCTCAGTTTCATATAATTTACGCCCGTGTCTTGTTCACATTCTACATTACTTCTGTCAACAGGTGACGACTTTCGATATATGGTAAATAACATGCCACAAGGTGCTGATTTCGTTATGATAGCGGACTCCTGCAACAGTGGGGGGCTAATAGATCAGTCAAAGGAACAAGTTGGACCTGGCTTTCGTCCAGATGTTTGCTATCCCACAAGGCCCTGCAACGAGGTCTGGGGCAAAGCCAAAATGATCCCCATGACATCAATTGTGCAGCATTTGAGACCTTTGAGTCACATAAACAGCTCAGACATCCGCACACTCTTGACAAACATTTATGGAACTAATGCCAGCATCATGTTCCAAGGGCCACTTAATCCTCAACTGTTGAATTCATTCATGGTTGATGGTGGCATTCTTATCAGTGCCTGCCAGTCCAATGAAGCCTCGATCGATGATCAGAAAGATATTCGTCCTCATGGTGTGTTTACTGATGCACTTTATTACTCGTTGAGGTATCAACCTGGTCCCATTACTTATAAGTCGCTCGTGGAGATTATTAGAGCTCAATTAACATCGCAGCGTCCATGTCTCTATTGCTCTGACCAGCATGCCAGTGCACCTTTCCTCCGGCATATTCCAAATGTTTTTTCACGCTTGTTAATGTAGCTGTGTTGTACTAACCTGGTGGCATCAGTGATAAGTTGCTCGTGGAGAATATTAGAGCCAAACTATTATCACAGTTCCACTTCTTCCTTGTTTTGTTTTATAATCCGGCAAGAAATTTTTGTTGTTTTGGAAGTAATTATGCTCCGCTCCTTTTCTTTTCATGCTTAGTTACACCGATTTATGGAAAAATCCTTATTACTCAAACAATAAGCGTTTAAGTTACTAACAATATGCTAATAAGGGGATAATTTGCTGAGATTTTGATAATTCCACTGAGGAGGTTTCAAAAATTACATCCACCTCCCTTGATTTGACATTTTTGGTAATCAAACCTTAGACATGCTCAATAATTTAAATGAATACCCCATATTACAGTTAACTGATAAAGTTTAATTATTTTTCAATGTAATTGGTAGCCCAAATGTGAGGAAAGAATGTCAATTTTCAATACAATAGTTATTGTTTGATAAGCAATGAAAATAGTTTTACATTATGATAGAATGCTTTTAATGATGCTTTATAGGGAATACACATTCTTCCTAAATTGGAGAAGAAAGTATCGTCATATTGCCTTTAGAGTTTGTGAATTTTTAGATTACTAGAATTCCCATAATTTGATAGAAATTTTGACCATTTTTTTTTGAGTTAGAGTTCCTTTTGATTAAGAAAAGGACTGAAAAATCAAAATTGGATGGCGTTCAACCTTGTTAAAAAAAAAATCACTAATTCAAATTTAGAGTCGACATTTACAGTTTTCTATGGTTTCTTTAGCAAAAATATAAAATGAAGGAATAAGAAGAGAAAAGGAAAAAAAATAATTATAAATCTCATTCTTTGTATATGCATGCCGAACAAGAGAGTTTTATTTAAATGTTGAAGTTAGTATTGTCATTTTACGTGGATAAGGGAGGTAAGTGTAATTTTTAAAATCTTGAGGGAGTTCGGTGAAATTGTCAAAAATCGCAGGAGAGGTTTGTGAAACTTCCCTAAAAAAATAATGTTGATTTTCTTCATCAATTCTAGTATGGACAGCCAAGAAGATCCTTCGCGAGTACCTGATCTATTTGACATTTCATGGCATTCGTAATCATGTTATTTCATCGTTTACTTGAAATTAGAATTCAACAAGAACCGATGGATGCTTACTGGTTTTTTTTTGACACAATTAAAGCTTGTGATTCTGAATTAATCCAAGTCAAAAGAGGTTTTTTTCTTCATGATGAGAATTGACAAGTAAGAATAAAATAGTGTATTTTAACGAAACAAAATATTTTACAATGTAATGGTACATTCATGTATCAAAACAAACCATAAAAAAAAGCACGGAAAATTTAATAAAAAAGCACCCTCAACTCATACTGTGATAACGAGTTAACCATTGGATAGCAATTGAGTGTAGCATAATTTAGTTGTAGGCATCAGAATTTGCAAGGAGGTAGGCCTCCACAGCCTTGAACATGGCCAAGGCCTTTTCTTTTCCTGCCTTAATTTTTTACATTTCCTCCCTCAATTTGTTCCTCTTGCATTGGACATCACCCTTGGTGTGGATGTTTAGTTTTGGTAACCTTTGCCACAATTGTAATGCAATGAATATAAGTTTCTGATATTGGCTATTTTTGGCATAAGAATAACGAAGACAAAATTTTGCTAACATTCAAAGCTACCAATACTTGTGGTATTTTTTTTAAAAAGAAAATATAAATCGATATAGATTGTTGTAATTCTTAAAGGGTTTGGTGTCCACAGACAAAATTCACAAATGCAGCAAAGTAATACAAACACAAATATAATTGGTACTCTAACACATGCTAATAATGCATGGGACTATTTTTTTTTTTTTTTTTTGCACCGAATAAAGTCAGTCCATATGAATAAAAAAATTATATTTACTAAAAGGATAAAAGTTGTTAAGGAGAGGGAAACCATAACAGAGAAATAATTCAACCTTTTGTTAAAAGATAAAACCTTTTAGAAGAGAGTAAAAAATTACAAAAAGAAATTGATTAAAGAGTAGTTGGATGCAAAATAGCAAAACTTAAATATCCAAATGATCCAACAATTCTCTTCAATTAGACATATCACCCAAGAAAAAAAAACAAAATATAGCTTGATTAGTAAGATACTTTACTTATAATCAATAAATTACGCGTTCGAGTCATTAAGAGGTACGTGAGAAACCACAGTTAATCTATTAAAAGATACGTGTAGCTCACAAACTTACAAAGAAAGCATTTGATAAAGAAACTTTATTCTACAAGGTCATATATCTTTAGCAATACACACGAATCAGCACGGACTTTATATAATTTTTTTTCTTGACTAATGTCATCAGTAAGCGTGCTTTTGAATTCACATATAGCACAAATTTCAGCAGCTTATTTAATTTCTTCTCATAATTCCTGCAGATTGGTCACTTTTGTCCAAGACATTTGCTTCTTCATAACAACTTGCGATTAATTGCCACGCCAAATTGAACCATATTCTGCGGGTACGCATTGGTAGGAGGAGGCGGTGGCAGTGCAGCCACTGCAGCACGACCTGCAAAGTTCTTCTCGCTAATGGTGCTGGGGTTGCACGGTGTACCACCACCGCCGGGGATGTAGCTGCACCCACTTGGCGCTGGAGGGCCAACTACTTTCCGAGACCGCAGAGATTGTAGAAAAAGATGCAGCTTTCTTATAACCATAATGCAATCTTCTTCTGGTTCTTCCACATCAGAGATTCTAGTGGCTGCATATGGTTTGATGCTGATTGCAAGAATTATTAAGGCCATGCAAAACATGCAGTTTAGAATCCTCATCTTGATCTTTTTTGGGTTGGACGTAAACGAAAATAATTAAGACAAACAAATTATAGCAGATCGATAAAACTGGTGAGGTTTAGGTGCAAGACAACCGACTACTTATATACTCTTTTTTTCATCAAGCGGTCATGAACAACGTTGTATGACTTGGAATTTTTTGTGTATGTTTTTCGTTAGTTTGATTTTGATCAAAAGCTTTGACTTTTGAATGTACCGATTTGCCTAGAATTCTGAAATTGAATGGGTCCAAATGGAAAATTCTGAGGCTTAACTGTGAGTGGTTTATGGTTTCCCCAATTGATAACATTATCTAAAACCGGTTTGAGATTGCAGTAATTTATTAAAAATATTTCACCTAATAGAACTTTTAATAAAAATACTTATTAAGGGGTTAAGAACTTATTATTATATTATTTGGATATATAGTCGAATAAGTACTTATAAGTACTTATTGTATTGGATAATATGTAATGTAAAATTTTTAAATATAATTTTATCTTTATTTAGTTTATACAATAAGATAAAAATGATTAAATTTAATATTTTTATTTTTTAAAATATAAAAGCAATTTTAAGAGTATAAAATTTGAACTTTTGCTAAAAATACTTTTAATATCAAAATTTTTATTCCTAATTTTATAAGATGATATTTAACCAAACGCTTCAAAATTACTTTTAGCACCAAAAGTGTTTTTTTTTTTATTAAAAGCACCACAACCCCTAATGGTCGCCTAATATGGAGAATGGAGACTGGATCAATTAGTAATTGTATTTTTTGGTGAAACATAACTAGATAACACAAGGAAAAATTGCTGCTAATTTTAAAACATATAGCATCTAACTTTCATGATCCCTATTTCACTCTTGATAATTCACACTAAAGGAAAATAAAACTTATGAAGATATCAGTGAAATAGTCACGACCTTCTGTAGGAACTGAAAAACAAACACAAGATGAAGAGTGACGGGTATTTTACATACGTGCAAGCTAAAAAATACCGAATTACACCCGTTCACTGCAAGTATACAGATCAACTAGTAGTTTAGGGTATATATCGGGTCGATCCCACAAGGAAGAGTGAACAATTACCGGTATTACTAAAGCTTCTCTATTATTTAGACTATCAATGAATTATAACAAATTTAACCTACTGAAATTATACAAAATGACAAATAAAAGCTCCTTAGGTTGTGGTATCCCTAACTACTCATGCAAGTGCTATATTTGGATCATTAATTACTACATCTGGGCTAGTTATGGTGTAATTTCCTTATGCATTTGAATCCTACTTTCGTAGTGAATCAATTATACTTATAACTAATCCATACCTATTCTCATGGTTATGAAATTAGCTACAAGTTCATTTCTTCAATGAAATTACATGAAATGAATCACTAAAAACCACATAAGTGCACCTCTACTTTCGTGAGTGTACTCCCTATGTTTAGCACTTCTTGAACTAGTGTTAAATCTCAATTTCCATTGCAGGAATAACACCTTAGATAATCAGAATTAATGGTACCAGATTAATCATGATTTCAAGAGCTAAAGTGCTAAATAACTTGCTCAAATCATAGCAGTTAAATAGCCAAATAATAAACACTAACAATTATAGAAAGTTCAACCAAACCCAAGGCATAAACTTTAGAGACACATATTGAACACAAAATCCAAAACTTGTATATTAACCAAACTTGGAATCAAGTACAAAAGATAAAGAGTTTGGAAGGAATGTAACCCTTGTCACATGAGTTCATCTCCTTGCCTTCTTCATCCTCCATCTTCTTCTTCATCTAGCTAATAAACAACAATGGATAACACTCTACTCTATACTAACCTACTGCTACTACTCAGAAAATGCAAGAGCTACATCTCTGCACTCCAAGCTTCTCCCGTATGTCTCTCCCCCTCTCTTACAATGAATTTGGCTATTTTATGATGAAAATGGTCAAGGAATGAAGCTTTACACTTTCTCCTTACAGCTGGTAATGTCTCTCACATGTCTAGCATCCAATGTGAGTTGGTGGGGGTGAAATTGAGTTTTACGCGTACAGAGCAGCCTTTTCTGACCACAATCCGGCCAGGAATCCGGCCACAAATCCGGCCAAATTCCGGCCGGATTGCTACAGTGACCATTTGGTCACTTCTGGTTCAATTTCCAGCTCTGCTCCGATTTTGCATCAACTTCCACTGAACTTTTCTTGATGATAAAAGCTGATTTAGCTCTTGACCAAAACATAAAACTTGTAGCCCTTTGAGTTAGCTTTCCAATGCATCAAGAATCATCTCATTTGAATCTGTGTAGGCGGAGAAATGACCGAAATACCCTTACCTGCTCATTGCCCTGTTCCAGTTTCGACCAGTAGAAATTTGCTATTGTAATTCGGCATTTTGACCTGGAAAACCTTCAAACTGGATTTAGATGTCTTCACCAAAGTTGTAGATCTATCTCTTATCTTCAAATTGGTTCAAGAATCATCTTAATCCGATCATTGTAACTCAAGTTATAGCCGAAATACGAAAATGTGTCAAAACTGTCAAAATACACAAAATCCAAGTAAAAAATGATAAAAACCTCATTTAATCACTTAAAAGCATTTTTCACCAATTATAGCCAAAATGATTCATATTCTACCAATAATATAACTAAAGTGACTAAAAATAATATAAAATATCATACAATTATTACGTAAATTAGTCACTTATCAAACTCCCCCACACTTAAATCATTGCTTGTCCTCAAGCAATAAAAATACAAACCAACAATGATCCAAAATTTGAAAATAAACATATGTAGCATTTCAACTTCATTTCCTCAAAACAAAGTAAATAACCATTATGCAATTATTCAATTAAGTTCAAGTACTCATAATATCGAGTAAAGGAGAGCCAATTATACCACCATTATAACAAATTCAAGTCAATTTCTCATCCTCAACCAATTTCATACGCAAGTAACTCATATGGCCAATAATATGCTTTCTAAACCCATGATCATCTTCTTATTTAACTTTAAAGAGGGATTTATTTATATAATATCGCTAAATATTACTTAAGTTGTGAAGGTATCTTTTTACGCGAGGATCGACATTTTTAGATGAAGATCACCGGTTACTCAACACTTCACATACTCAAGTTGCTTTGCATACTCTTAATTCAAGTACCGTTTTACGCGAAAGTCGACATTTTTAGATGAAGACACCCGGTTACTAAGTACAAGAATCATTGGAGTAGAACAAATCTTATTCTATTTTGATCTTATTATCTTTTGTTTCTTCATTTTTTTTTCATATTTTTTTTTAAGTAAAGATAATAGCATTCCCTTGAAAGCATAATTATGAGAAGAGTATTGCAATTATTGACCATATTTATCACTTAACTTATAAAATCCAATAAAGAGAAGAAATTTCATCAAATATGCAAAAAAAAAAATATAGGCATAATTTTCTTCACTTTAAAAGATATACTTTCCTACAAATGCAAAAATTATAATCACATAATA
>NW_020861568.1:0-38974 GCF_003713205.1 Coffea eugenioides
AACTCATGTTTACACGACTCCTCTGGGCTTGACTACGGGACCGCGTTATGATGGGGCTTCGACGAGAAGCTATATTTAAATATTACCTGAGAATTTTGAAAGGAATTGCCTTTAGGTTCAACCCTCGCTTAATTATTCCAAAGAAAATAAAGAAAAGGAAAAGGAAAAGGCAAGAGTTAGTAGATATCCAGAAAATTCGGATGCATGTCCTATGGGGGAGCCCTTTTTATGCCAAGGGTAGGCCTAGCATGAAAATGCGATCCTCTAGGGTAAGCACTATACCATACCTGACGGATCTGATCAACTCATTGAGTGAAAAATAATTTGAAAAATTTGGCCATTGGAGTGACGAGAGATTTGTCAAAATGAGGACAACGTCCGAATAGATTGATCACCTTTGATTTGCAAAACGCATGGGTTTGACCTTGACGAACTCCTATCGAAGAGATCGGAATTTGTTGATAAAATTTCTTATTGAATTACGGGTCAAAACCCTAATTGATCAAGTGATTGGATGCAATGGACGGTTTTTCTCGAAATCGACTAGATTTCCCAATTTGGAATTTGACAATGAAACCCTAATAGGGCAAATGGGTTGAATGAAATTGACAATTTATTTAAAATCGACCGAATTACCCTAAAAAGGGAAACAGGTCAAATGAATTGAATGAAATTTATCCAAAAATTAATCAAATCACCCTAACAAGGGTAAATCGATCAAATAGATTGAACGAAACTTGATCTATTCAAAATCGGCTCGGTTGCCCTAAAAATGGGTAAATTGGGCAAAAGACCCTAAAAAGGGTAATTTGGTCAATTGAATTGACAATTTATTCAAAAGCGACCGAATGACCCTAAAAAGGGTAAATTGGTCAAAAGATTTGATGATTTATTCAAAATCGACCGAATGACCCTAAAAAGGGTAAATTGGTCAAATGAATTGATAATTTATTCAAAAATCGACCGGATGACCCTAAAAAGGGTAAATTGATCAAAGGAATGGTTTATTTAAAATCGATCATGAATTGACAAAATGGATTGATCGAATCGGCCGGCCATTGGTGGTTTCAGAAAATCAGTCTATGAGCCTTCTAAAAATCAAATTTTGGCCTCAATTTATTTATCATCTCAATAGGAGGAATCATTTGTGAATTTCTTCAAATTAATGTCCTTCACGCAAGGGATTTTTACCAATTTTTGATAAAATGGCCAAAAAGTAATTATCAGATGCTCATATTCCAAAGA
The DNA here is from genome assembly GCF_003713205.1 of Coffea eugenioides. Classification (NCBI taxonomy): domain Eukaryota; kingdom Viridiplantae; phylum Streptophyta; class Magnoliopsida; order Gentianales; family Rubiaceae; genus Coffea; species Coffea eugenioides. The sequence continues at coordinate 1,246 of NW_020861568.1, forward strand.
TCACTCTATAAAAATGATCAGATCCTACCTTACCTTGTGCACTACCCCTTTGGATGGTACAAAATGTAAACGTGCAAGTCTCACTGGATTAAGTATCCGAGACACAAGGTGGCTTATTCCTAAACACGGGATTCCCTATGTGGCATTCCCTTTCTATGGTTTATGCATGATGCCATTTATTAAAGCAGTAAAATATGCAATTCGAAATGAAACGTGACCTAAGGAACCCTTTATTTGCCGGGGTAAGCCTAAAATGGTATGACATTATTAATTTATGAACAAGATATGCCACAATTTTTAAACGTGCAATAGCCTATCTACAAGGGCAGGTCCTAAAAGAAGGTCATGCCAGACCTCTTATGTCCTAACGTTTGTGAATGCAAAAGACAAGAGACAAGAAAACGTGAGTTTAACACATAATCACATAACACATTGGACAATTAGATAATATAAAAGGCAATAAAGATAAATAAGGAAAGAGGGTTGGGACCCCTCCCCTCGTGAATAGTGTCCCTAGTTTAGGATAAGGCCGACTCTACCCTAGGCAATCTAATATGGATGCATGAGGTTGGGGTTCGCTAATGCATCTAGACTCGATAAGCTCAGGTCCCCGAGCCTTCAGACTTAGAAACCAAGGGTCATCAATCCCAAGATTCTTTGTCGGTGGCTCGAGCGATTCCCCAAACACCGCTACGCACACATCGTGTCACGGCTACGTGTTTGAGTGAATCTCTCAAAACCTCAATCTTCGACCAAAAGCTAAAGGCTATCAACCAATAGCTTTAAGCGGAAGATTGAGTGACCCATTGGAACATGCTACACACACATCGTGTTGTGATCACATGTCCAAGTGAGTCACCTAATCCTAATAGGGTGGAGTGGCGTGACAAGCCACTAAAGAAAAATAAAAGGGATAAAAGAAGTAAAGCGTATGCTCGTATGCTAGTGCTTGTTTGGAGGGGAAGGGTCAAGAACCAACGCGAGGCTCTAGGGTGACCCATACCTCCCAAAATGCAATGCAAGCGCGAGATAACAAGTAAACATTCATTCAAACATACATTCGTGAGTCGAGGGATTGGTTTGACTACGTACATAAGACAAAAGGTCCTAAAAATGAAAAATGCAATCCTAATATCCAAATGCAATGCATAAAAAGGGTAGAAAAAGGAAACGAATGGCTAAGTCAAATGCTTGGACCCACTTAGGAAGTCCCCAGTGGAGTCGCCAACTGTCGCGCCCCACTTTTTTTGGAAAAAATAAAATAATTGTTTTTTTTGTTGAATTTTATTGATTTGGGAAAAATGATTTTTTGTTGATAAAAACAAAAATGGGTCTAAATGGGACTTTTGAAAATGCGACGATTTGACCCAAGGAAAATAGTTTAAAAAGGGTTTTTATATAAAAAATGGAGTCGCCACTTGGTATAGAGTTAGGGTGTACCAAGTCACCCAAAAAAAAATGAATTGTTTAAAGTAAAATAGGAAAAAGTAAGAAACCCTTTTTAAACGACTCCTAGTCCACGTAAAACAAAGAAAAAGGTTCGGGGGTCACATTTGACGAAGGGGAAGGCAAGGATAAAAATCCAAGGCACCCCTTCGACCTAGCCAAGGCTAGTTGCGTGATTTAACCCTTATTTTCCTATATTTTCTACCCAAAGTATGTATTGCAAATTGGATTTGACTAATGAATGAGAAATGCAATCCTAAATCTAAGAAATGTCTCTGATAAGGCTTTTGATCCCATTCACATGAATTGTGAAGGTCAATAAGGAAAGACCTCATAGAAAATCACGAACGATGCAAATGAGGACTCAAATGAGAGTGTAAGTGTGCAAAGTGTGGAAAAAAGGTGCATGTGTGCAATTTGAAAGTGTTTGTGTGCAAATGAATAAAAATATGAATGCTCGTGTGCAAGTGAATGAAAATAGTAAATATATAAGTAAAATAGGTGCAATGTGTGAGGTGAAAAGTAAAGAAAGTGAATAAGTGTGAATATGCCATGTGGATTTAAAATATATAATTAGTGAGGAAAATAGTGAGAAAATAATATGAAAATGCATGAACTTAGAGGAATGCATCAGGTCGGGTACGGGAATGACCTCTAGTTTTTGTGATTTTAATTTTCCCTTTGATTAGAAGGAAAAACTAGCGTGCTAAGGCTATTTTGAAGCCACACTCGCTCGTTTCCCTTACCCAAGGGGGTTTCTCAGGCAAATGGACCCTATAACTAGCATGAAATGCAAAGGCCTAAAATGAAAGGGAAAAGGTTAGAGGGACATGCCAAATGCCATAAAAACTAAAAAAATGCATGAAATGTAGTGAACATGCAAACATGTACTAACGAGGGGAAATCCCTAAGGGTCTAGCGTTGGACTAGCCCATTCTACGAATTCCGACTAGCATTGGACTAGCGGAAACGTACATTCATCCATCACATTCATTCATGGCCATGGAAAGCGAGTAGACATGCCAAATACTTATAAACACATAGCACATAACACTTAGCATGCTCAACTAGATACAAGAACCTAATTAAAGCAAGTAACACATAACACATAGGCAATTAAAGCCCTAATTATTACATTTGCTAGCTAGGCACACGTCTTCGATAGGTCTTCATTGAATGCTCCTCCAAGCCCTATCTATTACAAGCCAAGAGGTGTACACATACCCCATAAAGAAGAACTTAAATAAAAGCAAAAGTAAATGAAATAAATGCAAGGAATTAAGAAAGCAAAGTAGACATGCATATTCACGTAACACGTAGGAGCACGTAGGAGAGAAGTAAAGAGGATAAAAGAAAGTTATACCTTCTCCTAATGGTAAGCAAATGAAGGAAAATGGCTTCAAAACAATAAAGGGGTCAAGGCATCAATTTAAAAGTAAAGTATAAGCAAAAACATCAAAAACCACCTAATTGCAATTTGAATGAGCTCAAAAAATGCTTAAAGACCAAGAAAACGGAATAACCCGTTCAATTTCCAAATATAGCATCTACTAAAGACCCAAAACAAGCATTACTCAAACATTCAAGTTCAAGCACTTCAAAGATCTTAAAAATAAAGGAAAAGTCAAACAATGATTGAAGTTGCAATGATTTTAGGACTTAATTACAAGATACTAGAACATGCTTGGGCTCTTGTGGAACAAAAAGAAACTTAGAAGGATCAAATTGATGAAATTATTCAATTGATTGGGTCCTAGTGGCATTAGCTAGAAGCCAAGGGGTCAAGGTGCAATTTTTGGAAAATATTTTCATGCAAAACATGCAGCTACGTATGACTTAAACTTCTGCAACTAAAATGCAACATGCATTCTTTTACTTTCAAGTTTGCTGCAAAGCTTCTAGCCACGGCCTTTGCCCACTTCACAATGCAAACATGCTCATCAAATGCTCAGATTTCTACCTATCAAACATCAATCAAACACACAATCTGGTTGCAGGCTTGATGGCGCGAAGAAACAGGGAGGAAAAAAAATGCAGCAGTAGTTTTATATGCAATCCACATAGGAAGTTTGTTTCTGCAATATTTCTATTGTGCTACATCAACCGAAACCACACTCAAGCACACAACAAATCCAGATACACAACTTCAAACTAGCAGCAAAGCCCACCATCGAAAACATAGCAGCAAACTACACAAATTCTGATGAACATTTCATGCAAACTCAAAGAAAATTTCTGCAACAGCAAAATTCTGCAATTTCCAGTCAAGGTTGCTTCCGGAACTCTTTGCTCTTAAACTTTTGGACCAAATCAAATGCAATTCGCACAAAACGACAAGCCACCACCTGATCTATTCACTTTTCAATGCAACAAAAGAACCAAACAAGCAAAATAAGCCTGCGAAATCACGAAGCCAATTTTCTGCTGCAACATTTCATACGCAAGCTTCCGCAATCTCAGCAGAGCAGATTTAGACAACAGCTTTGAAATTGCTTCAATTAAAACATGGCTAAACAGCACTTAACAAAACAAACAGCTAGAAGAAATCCATGCAAAGTTGACATGCGAATACTACAAAGAAACAAACGGCGACCTGAAGCTATTGTTCTGCAACAAGAACATTTATTAGTGAAGCTTTCTGCAATCCAAACAATACCGCAGCAGCTATCAATCTCAACAAATTTCTGATAAAACTTTTCAACCCAAACACTCAAAATTTAATCTAAGCAACCTGACACAGCATTTCAACATCTAAACAAACCAAAAACATAGAAAGAAAATCACACAAGTGCTTAGAGAAAAGCCCAGCAAGCATTCGGCAATTGGAGTTGCTCATTTTCCAGCAAAGTTGTGATCATAGCTCAAGTGCTTAAGACCCAAATATGCAAACATGCAAACTCAACACCTAAACTTCCATTGCTTCCCTTCCAATACCAGATTAAGCATGAAGACTGAAATGCAAAAATCAACTAGTAACTAAGAAGAAGGCAACACGGCAGAGAAAAGACAAATGCAGCAGATTTTTACTTCTTTCACTTCAGCTTAGACATCTTTGCATGCAAACACTCAAATCAGTTCTACCAATTTGTCATTCAAAGACCCAATGCAAGGCATTTGCCCCTCCATTATACTCCACGAAAATTTCCAGAAAACAAACTGCAAAATTTCCAGCTCAACCTCTCGGCTACTAACAAATTTTCCAGCAACTCATTAGTCTTAAATCAAATTTTCCTTCGGCTAAAACATGGTATTAGGCACTCGATTTCGACATGCAAATACTTAACTAGCCAATTAACATATCTAATTCAGAATCAGGTTCGGTCAACAACTACGATCATCCATAAATTCCAGAAATTTGACCACCTATTCTCGGCTAAGTTTGCATGCGACAGAATTCTTGTTTCACTTTCTTTTTCTTGCTTAACCGAGCTAATAAGCTGCATGCAAAGCTTAAACGCCTTGTTATTAACTAGCTAATCATAGTTATAAGCTCAGATTATCACAAGTAAGCGAATTAAAGGTTGCATTTCCTAATCAAGCTCTCGGCAGAACCATGTCCATCAAACCAGATTTTTCTCATGCTTTGATTTCATCATCCGAACACCTAGACTTCACATGCATGAACATAAATAGCTTAATTTACCCTTGATCAACGTATCTCAGTCCAGAAATTACCTCACAGTGAAGCTCACTCATGCGACAGAACTGAAGTTTTCTTTCCCTCTCGGCTCGCTCGCAAACTGGATGTGATGGTCCTAGTTGCGGTGGTGCAGCTGTGATGGTGTTGGTTGGAAGATGATTGCAGCTGGTGAAGGTTGAAGAGAAACGAAGGGAACTCACGCACGGCTTCTCCCTCTCTTCCTTCGAGCTCACGGACTGAAACCAGAAATGGTTGCAGCTCACGGACAGAACCAGAAATCTTCCTCTCGGCTGCAGAGTGCAGCTAGGCCTCTCAACCTCTTTCTCTCGCTCGGTCGATGATCACGAGGTGAAGAGAAATGTTGTAGTAGTCTGCGGTTTGAGGTGAGATGGTGGAGAGAAATGGTGCACGGTTGGTGGAGTGTGCGGTGGGGAAATGAAATGTGATCCGGCAGAAAAATGGAATTGTGATGATTTTTCTTTTTTTTTCTTTTCTCTTTTCTCAACTTAATAATTTAACAAAAATAATAGTAAAACTAAATAATAATAAAAACAACAATTTTAATTACAAACACATCAAAATAAACAAACTAAAAATAACAAAATTACCATTTTCGATCTTTTCTTTCATTTTTCATCATTTTTCATCATTTTTTTTCTTCTTTTCTTTTTTTTCAAAATAAATTAACAAAAATAAACCAAAATGCCAAAAATTAAATTTGAACGTATTTTTGTGAACAATTTTCCTTTTTTCTCTTTTTTCATGATTTTTCTACGCTAAAACTTAAAAATAAAAATAAAAATAAAAACTAGAAACTAAAAAAAACTAAAAGCAACCACGACAAATGAGAATAAAAAGTAAAAGAAATTACACCAAAAATTTGGTGTCTACATAAACACATGCAAGTTTAAATGTTGAAAATACACCAAGATTTTCAAACAAATAGAGTTATTTAGTAACATTTCATACTTTAACTTCATAATTACTAGGTGTAATACTTTTCAGTGTTGGTAATTGTATTGTATTTCTGATATCTTTGCATTATATATGTTGTTATTAACTTTGAATTCAATTTCTAATAGCACAATAATACCTAGATATATCCATTGGGTACCCAGACCAATGAGCATCCGAGTGTGAATTGTTTTTTCAATGGTCATAGTCTAGATCTGGACATGTGAATCAAGTGGTTCTAACCTAAATTATTACTACCATCTTGTTTACACAAGAGTGTGATTGCATGTATTTAGACGATATAACAAAAATGACTCCAGTCTTTGTTTTAGTTTTGTTCCTCTCCCCTTATATTTGGCAAATTCTGACACCCATACTGGTTCGTATAATCTCTCAATATTCACATCTGTTGTTTCCACGATAGACATGTATGTGAAGCTACGAGTCTCACGCTTTCTGAAACATTTGGAAAGGCGACTAATTGTGACTTAATTACACAAAATTACTTCATTACCTTTTCTTCTAGAGATTTTAAGGAAGTAATTTTTCTATTCTGATTTTCAGGAATTTCAGTCTAGTTTCAAATAAAGCAGTTCTAAGTCTAACCGTACATTACCATTCATTTTTTTTAATGTAAAATTTGGTTGCTTTTATTGATTGAAGAGAAACAGAGGATATGCAAGGTGACAGAAAAACAATAATACAAATGATAACTATAACTATACTAGTGATGTAGAACAAGGTTTCAAGAACAGAGGGATCTTTGTGGTGGAGGAGGTCGAGTTGCCTACCCAAACGTGCATGAAAAAGGCTACAAAGGACGCTAGCAGAATTTATGCAGAATCCACATCGGATTTGAAACCGATTGCCGGGCTGAATTATTTCGATCTTGTTAATCCTATTATCTAGTCTTGTGGGCCTTGGATCGGACTCCGAATCCTCCATGGCAACCAGGGGTGATTTGTAGCACCTTTTTGTCATTTCGTTTCCTCTATTATTTTGGTAATTTTGGTAGTTTCTTAATTTTTGATTAGGTTTCGTATTTATTATTTCCCGTTTCTTATGTATTTCTAGGGGTTGTGTGCTTATAAATAAGTTTAGAACTATTGTAATTTTGACTATAGCCCCATTTGGGGTTGTGGTGCTTTTGTTACAAAAGCACTTTTATGTACTAAAAGTACTTTTAAAATATTCAGCGAATATCATGCAATAAAATTAGGAGTAGAATTTTTGGTGTTAAAAGCATTTTTAGCAAAAGCTCAAATTTGGTGCTTTGAAAGTAGCTTTTGTGATTTAAAAAATAAAACATCAAATTTAATTATTTTATCCGACATTATGAATCAAATAAAGAGATAAGCACTTTTAAAAATTTTCAAATTACACATTATCCAATACAATAAGTATATATTAAACTATGTTTCCAAATAATATATTTAAAAGCATTAAATAGATAATAAGTACTTTTATTAAAAACTTTAATACGAAAAGTACTTTTCAATAAGTTATGCAACCCCAAATGTGCCATATGTCTCTAGCTGGCAACAAAGTCCAAACCCATTTACCCAGTCAACCCACGCACTGTTTCTAGGAGGTTGGGCGGGTCTATTGGGTTATGGGACAATTTGGGTTGGGTACCCTTACAATCCCTTACTACTCCGATGCTAGTCCTGATCCCAGTATTGATCACGAGAGAAAATTGAACCTCAAGTTCTAACTAAAGATCCATCCCTTTCTTCTTTGGGTCAAAGCTCTAAATCGAATTTCTGGGAAATAAAAACCCAAGATATCTTCAATAGTGTTATCAACCTGGAACCCAACATATTGTAGCCCACAACCATTTGGCGTTATAATTTGTTATGATGTTCTGCGTCTCAATTTCAAGTTAGATCCGAGTTGATGACTCCTTTGAGAAACGTATCTATTGATTTGCACAACTTGTGGTTTCATGGCGGAGCATCTTAGGTCTAGTCTCACGAAATTAACCAACAAGAATAATAGGATTTTTATCAATCCAATAAAGATAATTAAAAAGTAAATATAATGAACAGAAAGACATAGAATTTTACATGGTTTTACGTCGAGGGGCAAAGGGTAGTAGAGTTAGTATAACAAAAAGAGAGTACAAAAGAGCAAATATAAAACCCTAGAAAATAATTCTAAAGCTCAAAGGTACCTAAAATTGAAAGTACAAAAGAGCCTAAATAACATAATGCTTATCGGTCCAAAAATTCATAACTTACTCTTTTGATTTGACGCATAATCAAAACTTCTCTTAGATTGAGATGTGGACCCCCTAAAACTCTCTTGAATTTGTGCCTTGAACACATTAAACTCGCTTAAATCTATTATATTTATAACTACCTTGAAGAGAGATTTCTTCGTAAAATTTTCGATATGAAGGGTCTGTTTGTTTGGGTGGAAAAGGATTTTCGGAAAATATTTTTCATATTTTCCGTTGTTTGGTTGTCAATTAATTTGGGAAAATAATTTCTGACAGAAAATAAGTTACACTGACAGGAGGAAAATAACTTCTTTATCTATCATTGTGAAGTTATTTTCCTTTCATAAAAGCAGTCTTCTTTTCACAGCCTCCAGCAAGGAACCATCGATAAATGACCAATCTCTTCTTCGACAGTGATGACAGACCATCTCCAGCGACATCTCATCAGCAAACAAATCCCTTCTTCGCCGGCAGCATCTCCAACTCCGGCAAAGACCCACTGTCTGGGTCTTCACATTTTGTGGCAAAAATTATTTATGGATTCTAGTTTATACAACATAAATAAAGGTTGATTTGGAGAGAAAATTGCACAGCTTCCTAAGTTTTGGGTTTTGGAGAAGACGGTGCAACACTTGAGGCTGGTTTGAACAATTTGTTGCAGATCGTTTCTGTGGCTGTGGCTGACAGTAAGATGTGCTTGCGATTGAACTTGTGCATACTGGATTCCCCATCAAACTGGAGTAAAGAGAAAATATTCAGCAGTTTGGTCAGGAAAGAGAATTGGCAACGTGTGGTATTTCATGTATGTCAGTGGAAGTTTTTTGAATTTTATCACTCACAGTAATGTCTTGCTGTATCCGGAACTGAGTTCTACTGAAGATATATCATTATTCTGCAAATCAACAAGTTGTAGTTGTTGGCTAATGTTGTTACCCATATCCAATGTATCATTGAATGCGTTCTTCCTCAGAATCCTGTTAAAAGTTAATGCTATCAAAATAAGTTCTTTCACTTCTCCAGGTAGCATCCAAATGCTTTCTTTCTTCGAGATTGCTTATTTTTAAACTTACACTATTTGGATCTGAGGTAAACTAAAAAGTTGCTGGGGTACTTGTCCCTGGAGTGGACCATTTTCCAAAGCCCTGATCACCATTCCAGAAATTTTAATAAGAAAAAGGAAGGAGTTCTTAGTATTGATTCCATAGTGATTAATACTCACAAAGTGGTTAGTTAATTTAAGGTTGAGAACCATGCTGGAGCTTGTGACGGTCGAAAAGAGTTGTTGCTCAGGTTCCTACGAAGAGAATCAATGTTGGTGACAATGTTCATCCTTGAGATTCACATATAGAGATCTCAAAGGAAATTTAAGGTTTACATCCTTACACATAATTTAGGAAGCTGTGTAATATGAATAAATATTTTATAGAAATGATAATATGATTATAATGGATAGAAACTAAAATGAACTTGTAATGAAATGAATGTTTTGAAAGTAGAAAAATATTTGCAACATATCAACAAATATATCAGAAAATATTTTCATTGACAAACCAACTACCGGAAAATTATGAAAAAAGGAATTTGGAAAATATTTTCACTTAATAACCAAATACTGGAAAATTATAGGGAAGGAAGTGATTTTCCAGAAAAATGACTTCGATAGAAAATATTTTCAGTCCAACCAAACGGACTCGAAATACAAAAACAAGCTAAATGGAGTAAGTGGTGGTGCTATAGCTAGTCGCTGTTATGCCTATGGTGGATTTTGGTTTATTATTAAGAATGCATGATAGATCCACACAGAAAAAAGTCACCAATCGGTCACCAGAGACAGTGGACTATAATTGGCGGAGAAGCCGACGGCTTGTTGGAAAGTGTCAAATAGGTTCTTTATGCTGGGAAAGAAGATCAAGTAATTAGTAAGGAAAAAGGGCAAAAAATTTTAAAAGACAGCTGGTTTGGGTCATTAGCGAATGCTGCGTTTGAGTAAATCCACATTAGCCCAAATCGAAAATTGACCCGTTGAAATGTTGGACGAATTGGGTTACAAACCAATTATATCAAACTCATAAACAACTCGCCTAAATTTAACCCAACTCGCTGAATTGCCACCCTTATTCTTGAGTAGGCCAATCTTCACCCATGAAGATTTTCGAATTAGCATACGCCAACTTGATTGGGAAAACACCTCCATATCAGTACACCAATAGGATGCCCAGAATCATTCTATAAGAATATATTTAATCCATCCCCATTCCCCAAATTGAGAATCAATTAACGGTCCAGCTAATGATCTAAGTTGCACCATCTTCCTTCTTCACAATGGTGTAGTCCCAGAAATTTTAATTGACCACTAATTCATTCTCATGTCACGCAGTCTAGACTTTCAGGTTATCGATTCTTGATTAACAATTAAATTAAGTCCAATTATCTCTTTTTTGCAGTATACGGATCAAACAAGTACATTGATAATTAGAGTTAATTCTATAAAGAATTGGTTAATTACTATGACTTTTTATGCTTTGACATTGTGAGAGTTTCACCTTTCCTAAAATCTTTTGGTCAGAGTTTTCTTCTTTTTAAGGGTATTTTAATAGGACATTTTTAGTCCTTCTTTGGTCTTTCCTTTGATAGATCTGAGTTCTTTCAGATATGTTTGTTAGATTTAGAACTTCTCGAATTTTTGTTATCAAATCTCAACTTGATATTGGAGCTTGAAGCAATTAACTAGTAAATTTGACAATTAAAAATATGCGCAGATATGTTCATTGATTTGTAGGTAATTTTTATTTGAATTTAGAATAGATTTTGGAATTCCAAGTGTAGTCTTTGTTAGTTTTTTGGTTGTATCTTCAACCATTACTGTTGATATTATAAAATGTCTTATGATGTTTATATATATATTAGGAGAGGAATGTCCGCGCATCGCGCGGGTATTTGGTACCTGTGATTAAAGAGGATTTTACGGTAGTTCAAGCGAATATAAAAACACTCACGCATATTGAGTAACAATATGGAGTAACAAAATATCTAATGTATACTGGGAGATGGAGAAGGAAATTATGCATGCTATCTTGCTCAGTTCATATATTTTGAAACAAACACTTATATATGAGTTTTTTATTAACAAGATTAAATGAACTTTAAACAGAGAATGATAATAAACAAAGTGATTATCAACTTAAAGATGCATCTACACAATATTCTTGTTAATGAAAGTAGCCAACTTTTTTAGCAACGACAAAACATTCTCTCCTTTGGAAAAAAAAACAAATTGAAGACATGATCTTCCCCTATAACCTTCAGGACCTCCACATCTCCACCCCACTCACTCTTCTCTAAAGCCTCTTTATAAAGCCACCCCCTATCATTCAGAATATCATGTTCAGCAACATAAATAATAAATCAACACCCTTTTGAAGCTAGTGATAAATCAACTGTGATGACCCCACCGTACCCGGAGGCGTACCATAGGGTATAGCGGATTGTCTGCCTAACTCGCGTCAGGACTCGATACCAAAAACGAGAAAATAGATGTCACGCTAAAAGAAAGTTCTATTTACACTATTGCATCTTCAAAAGTTGTATAAGCTATTACATCAGGCCATACACACCACTAGTACCAGAAAGTAAACTTTAGAGAAGCTACTAACTATAACCGCCACAACAAATATACACATCTTACTAGTCAACTTATAACAAGTATTAGGGCAAAATCAACTATTCTATAAACCAAAAGTCTATACACCTTCCCAAGCAATCCCCGCGTCGGTCCCCTGCTAAGGAAAACAAATGGAATGGGGTAAACTATATGCTTAGTGAATAATCGGGGTAAAAACGTAAAACCACAGCTAAATAGACATGTAAACCAAGACATTTAACATCAATAAACAGAAATGTAACATCACAATGGTAGGATACAAGTAGTTTCAAAGCCAATTCAATTCCCCGCTTGACCACCTGTTGACACTTCGTCAACCAAAATACTCATAGTCCGTAGACTCCACTTACTTCCCCGTTCACCTCATCAACCCCTGCTGGCCAGTCAACAGCACACAGCAACTCGAGCAAAACAAAATCACTTTGCTTTAACAAAGAACGAAATCCCAAGGTTAGCATAGAACTAACTTCGACCAAACCCCGACTGGCTTGAATAGTCTGTCTACCCTTGGAACCGAATTGGAACCAAACCTTGAGATATCCAATTTCTCAACAAAGGATACCTCTCAACAAAGTACTCATCAAAATACTCAAGTCACGTAATTACCCCATCAGCACACAGCACAAGGGGTGATACTCACCACAAGGCATGTATTCTCCAATATTAAATCAAGAGCAGAGAATGAGTTTAGATCGAGTGAGATAAAGTACACCCTCGCCTAAGTACCCATTTAACATATACAAAACACTTTGACAATTTATCACATAAACAAACCCAATTACTCACCCAAAATAACTAGCACGCAAATCAAGGCAATTTACACGGGTCCATCGACTCCGTCCGAGTCGTCACTGCCTATGATAAAAGATTATGCTTAACTATTAGTCAAACAACCATCATAGGCCTAAAACGGCCAAAACAGCAAAAACGGCCAAGAAATGCATGCGCACGCGCGGGGAAATTAAAACGGTGCGCGCGACAGAAAATGGTATGAAAACGAATTGTACGGTTTTGACCATAAATGGAGCTGTGGTTATCGGATTAAGGTGTACTAGGTAGCATTTCGAATCTAAGACAAAGGGTTACAATTTTCATGAAGACAATTCAACCCAGTTCATAGTTGATCCAGGTCGAATTTGCAGATTACAGAACCAGAATTTCATTGTCAGTCTGGTTGTCAGAACTGGATTCAAATGGCAATAACTCAGGCTACAAACGTCCGATTGAGGTGTTTTCAGATGCGTTGGAAAGCTGAAACATAGAACTAAAATTTTTGTGTTTTGATCAAAAGATTATTTGATACGGATCAAAGTGAAAAATGAAGCCAAAAATGTGAAATCTCAAAACTGCCCGCGAAATAGGGCATTTGGTAGTCAGGGGTATTTTAGTTATTTCACACACTACAGTGCTCCGATTAATCTGAAATTTTACAGAGAGCTATATAACTCCATTACCTGCAACTTTCATGTTTTGATCTAGGCCTGATTCAGCCTCTAATATGGACAAATTAAACAGGTCATAAACAGGGCAGATTCATCCTTAAGGTTGGAAATTTGATGATTCAATGCTTGAAAATCACATTTATGTCTCAAATCAATACCCCAAGCCTCTATCCGACCTTACCAACATCATATACTAGATAAAAATCAAGAATCATAACTGAAAATATCAAACCCTAACTAAATATTCCACCATATCATGCAAAACTCACTAATTAACCGTCATAAACCAAGAATATGAGTTTCTATCCAAACTTAAACAAGATTAAGGAAGAGGAAAAGGATAGGCAGCAATAATACCTTCCAAAGGTCCTTTGTAAGTGAGAAACACACCACTTTCTTTCCAAATTTTCAGCACCCCAAGGCTTCCAAGTACCAAAAGGGGAGGTTAATCGGTTTAGTTCGGTTGCTTGCACTCAACTAAGGATGGATTCAAGGTGAAGGTTGCTAGTTTCTCTCTTGTGTTTTTCTCTCTTGAAGCTCGGCTGGAATGTGCAGAAATAAAGAGGAAAAGAAGTGAATTTGGTGATAAAAATGAAGAAAATTGGTTGGTCAAACAACCCTTGGATGGTTGCCACTTGTCATTCCAAGATTAAGTCTTCAATTTTTCTTCTTTTTCCTTTCTTTTTGGTCAATAATTTCGGCCCTCTCTAGGATAATTAAGGGCTGATATTTCTGCAATAATAACAAAGATATTAAGGTAGTAAAGTGGTGTTCAAATGGTGTACTCAATCGGTAACAAACAGTACATGTCGGTTCAACCCGTTTTTCCTTATTTCGCACGTACTAGGGTTTTAACTTATGATTCACTCACTTATTATTATCACTTCTATTTACATATTTTTTCTTATATAAAACTCACTCTTAACCATCAATCTAGTACACACACCTCACCAAGTGATCACACGGCCAAAATACGCAAAAAACCCTAATTTACCCGAACTATAAAACTAAGGGTAAAACTCTTAAATCTCTTATTCATTATAACTATTGAGGGAGTGAATGACAGGTTGTCGGGCCTGTGTAATAATAAAACATGCTCAAACTAAAAGTAATTTCTGTAGATAGCGGTGAGTAGGGTCGAATCCACAGGGACTGGGAGTAATTATTTCTTTTCAAATTCACAGTGACAAGGGGGTGTTTTTATATCAGGGGTGACAATTTAAGCAATTCAACTAAAAGTAAAATAATAAAAATAAAACAGCCAACTAGAAATTAAATAACAATTTACTAAAATCAAACGAGTGATAATTAAGGATCTAGCCAAGGAATAACTTCAGCAATGGTTCACCTAATTGATCATTGAAACAAAGGCAATTCCAATTATTTACTAATAAATAGGTTATAACTGCCAAACAAGCGATGACAGTCAATCCCTCCTTACTGTGTCGGTGATTAAGGTACGCCCATTAATCACTACTCTAATTGAGAAATAATCTTAGGTACGCCCGTAAGATTTAATTCTCCAATTGCCTTACGTATTAGAGGAGCCCTATTCTAATCAAATAACACACTACCAGGGTTATTTTAGGTTAGCCCGCGTATTCCTCTGACACAAATCCAATCATGCCAGTTATCACTATTTTGAGACAATTAAACAATTACGGATTTAACGTCCCGATTGACAATAGATTATCAAATTAACTAATTATCCGGATCCAAGATAATCAATTAATTAAACAATCATAAGCACTGTAACCAGGGAATATGCGAATACCAATAAATAAAAGAAAAAGGTAAAATTAAATCGATCTCACAATTTTAGGCGAGTCAAAGCATCCGTTGCTCCTTGACTAGAAAAAGGGATTTAACTCATCACTTGTCTATTCCTAAGGAAGAGCAACTAAAGACGAAAAGAAAAGTCAAAGGCTAAGCTCCCCCTCTTCTGCCATGTGTCGGAAAGAAAAATATAAAAAGAGATCTAAGGGAAAAGTTAAAGGAAACAACTCCTAAGTGCTCCTGACATCCAAGAAGACATGCTACTATCCCCAAAGCCAGCAAAGGAAAAATCAAAGCTAAGCTACTGGACGAAAGAAAAACAAAAGTAGTCCTGATCCTCTGCAATTCCAATTCATATCTAATTGCTAATCTATTCTCCTGCGTCGATCCCATGTGCGGCGGCCCCCCCAGGGATAGAAGAAGCCCTCCAGCCATCCTAGCCTTTGCGGTAATTACCAAAATGGGCTCAAGTGTTCCTTTCCCAAAAATGCCCCTGGGATAGGATTTATTACTTGGACTCCTTTCTTGTCAAATTGGCACTTGTTATCACATTTTCGTTCTACTCCCCTAAAATAAATGCAAATTATGAAAAGTGAATAGAATCTAATAATTAATCCACATCAGGTCAAGTAATATGGGAAATTAATAATAAAATAAATGATAAAATCGCAACCTATCAGTGAATGCGTAGTAAAACTATCCTAACGTAATGGATTCCAACTAAAAGGAAATTTGGAAGAAAAATATGAGAGATTTTATAACTCCATAGATCACCAACTTAATGTAATTCAACAATTCATCAAACTTAATTACCTCTGACGGGCCTACTAACCACTCACCTATTATAATTACTTATCATAAAGCATGCATTGTCATACATAAATTCAATTAAACAACAACGTTTTTGTCACAAGTAAAACTAGGATTTTTTATTAAAATTTAAGGTTTCTAGTCTTTTAAAACAAAACAAGGTTTTAGAATAAAACAAAATAAATAAACCTTAATAGCCTCTTTGAAAACAATATCTTAAAATTTGGTGTATTACAATCTCCCCTCCTTAAAAGAATTCGTCCTTGAAATTCCAACTTTTACTTCAAACATTCCCGATATCTCTTCGGTATTCTGCTTTTCCTTGATGAAAACCTATTCCAGACTTGATATCACGTAAATCGTGCATTCTTAATCTTTTCACGAGCTAAGGGTTGGAATACTCTAATACCTTATTAATGAGTTCATCATTAATAGTAAATACCATCTCAAGAATTTGTCACTCTATGTATTCCAATTCAAGAACCAACCATGTAATCCTTATCTCAAAGTCTCAATGGTCTTTATTCTCAATGAATTTCAAATGTCTCGTAGATCGAATTCTATAATATCTTACCAACATAATAATTCCGTTATACTCGGCCTTAAGGCTAGTAATCTTCCAAAACAATTAGAAAGAAATCACAATAGGGCTATTAAAACTTCTGCGGTACGATGGAAGATAGGGAGTGTACCTTTGATGATTACCAAGGGGTCATTCACCTCTTGATGTCCCATTGCATAGGCCCTTGCCGGCACTTTCAGTCGATTACTCGCTGCATTGGTCAGCTTAGAAGTGTTCCCTTCTGCCCTTGGCAAATTTCCTTCTTTTGACAGATGAGGGCACTGAGCAATCAGGTGCTCAGCACTACCACATCGGTAGCATTTTCGAACTTGCCCTTTCTTCCAACAATTATCTTCCATGTGGTTAGCAGCCCCACAAAACCCACATGTCATTCTGGGTCCTAATGTCGGACCTCCACGTGAGGTACCCTTCTGGGTCTCTCTCCCTGCCTGACCTTTATCAAAATTTCCCTGATTCAGGATCCTGCTGATCGTGGACCACCGACTCCTCGGCCCATCTTAGATGGTGGCTCGCTTTTCGAGCTCTGTCCCTCTATATAACTGTTTGTGTTAGGTTGTCTTCTTTTTCTATCATGAAAAGCTTTTACTTGACTGTTAGTATTTTCAATTCTTTGTGTTTTTTCAATAGCTTGACTATATGTCTCCAATTGAGCAACCGCCAGTGCCTCTTGAATCTCCACATTCAAGCCCTGGACAAACTAACGAATTCTCTTCTGCTTTGTCAGTACTAAATCTGGAGCAAAACGAGAGAGTTTGGTAAACTGCGTCTCGTACTCCGCCACACTCAAAGTCCCTTAACACAGTCGTATAAACTCATCCTCCCGCCTTTCTTGAACAAGTAGCGGTAAGTACTTCTCATTAAACTTACGGGTGAAGTTAACCCATGTCCATGGGGTTTGCTCTCTATTCCATTTGGCTAGAATCACATTCCACCAGGCACGAGCCGCCTCCTCAAATTGAAAAACAGCGAAAGCTATCTACCGTTCCTACGGGTATCCTAATGCAGCGAAAATATCTAACATTCGATCCAACCAACTCTCTGCTATGTCAGGGTTAGGCCCATCCAAAAATTTTGGCGGTAGAAACTTCTGGAACAGTTCTAAAGCACGGTCCTGATTTTCGGGATGCTGTACCTGGTTTTGACCCTGTTGGTTGACCATTTGTTCTAACAAATCAACTATTCGCTGTATGGCCATAGCTACTTGGGTCTCGGCTTGTCTATTTGCATTTTCAATGGTTACCCCTTCAGTTCTTTGTTCTCGTCCTCTATCCCCACCTCGATCACGGGTCTCCATTTGATTGTTTATTAACTTCTATAATTGGAACAAAATAGGGTTCGAGTTCAAAGCATTGAAAATTATAAAATGCACAAAATATCAAAATATTATACACTAAACTATATACATATATATGCAATTCATGCAAAAAATATACACATATCAGTCCACATTACAGCCATCATGTGACGACCACACTTCTCCCTAAGGCGAACCAGAAGGTTGGCGGGTCGCCTGCCCAACTCTCGTCAGGACTCACGCAAGGAAACCGACTAAACCCTTTCACGTATAACTTATTCCAAAACAACATTCGCCACCCGAACAAGCCAAACCTTTAAATGACCCGAATACTAGGAACACATTAACTTCAGAGATAACATTCCCAATGGACGTCCGAAACGTTCACTCTTAAGTACACCTCCAACCAGTTTAACACATAACTACATTTATACAATACAAACCACAAAGTGAACTCGTAAAGTTCAAATACATTCATACAAGCCAAAACTTAGGGTTTGCACTTTTCCAGCTTCAAGTGGCAACCCAAAACAAAAGATACATAGTCCAATTCATAACCACATTTACAACAGTTAGAGATAGACTTCAAGTCTCTCGGATGCCAAAACCTGTTCAGGAAAACAAATAATCGTGGGGTGAGCTAAAACTCAGTGGTGCCCCAAACATGCAATCATATAAAACAAATAGCGAATAATAACTCCAAACTAAAATTCAACAAGTAGGAAAGCGTATAACAGCACAGTGTAGGATACAGGGCTCTCAGGAGCCATTTTCCACAAGCTTGATCAAAATTAATCGCAGTTGACCCTCCGTCAACTCTCACTATCTAGGGTCCATGTAGATTCGTTATTTTTCCTTAACACGCTCCAACCAACTTACTCCCACCGGGCCCGTTCTTCTCACGAGAGGGTTTGGTATTACTCGAGTATACCTTTTTATAGACTAGTCGAGAGATTCACCCCACGACGTCACAACACGTGTTTACCAAGTCAGGATAAGAGGCCCTCCCACCCTAAGGTGTGGTACGTTCCCCTGCTTGGTGGTTTAGTTGACGAGTCCACGCTCCAGTCAACAATTGCAAAATTTTGGTACTTGAGTTAGGATAAGAGGCCCTCCCACCCTCAGGTGTGGTACATTCCCCCACTCAGTACTTAACTAGTGCGAGCAAGATATTCGAGAAAACATTTCAAATAATTCACCACTCGAAAGGGCTAGTGCGATAAAGTACACACTGCCCACTTCGATGGATCAGGAAATCCACTTCCAATTATCACATAACAAGTCAAGAAAGCACTTTAACACATTAGTCATAGAACAAGCACGGACACTCACCAAAAGTGAAGCTCAAAAGTCAAGCTGGGAATCGAAGTCCACGCCCTCGCTAAACCCTAGAAAACCAAGTTTTAAAAACTATAAGTTTTACTATACAAACTCTTGGCTTATATATAGAATATTATCTGGTATATAACTAGTTTATTTTCTCGAAAAAATCAATAAATCTCTTAGAATTAAAGATAATAAAGCGATAAAATATTTCGTATGATTCCTTTAAAGCTACTTTTCTTTCTAGAGGTGCAACTAAAACCAAATTAATTCAAACAAGTTTTCTTGCCGAACAAGTTTTCTAAGCCTTTCTTTTTAAAATTATTAAAATCTCATGTTTTTAACAATTTTCCTCAAAACAACTAGCCAGGAATAATTTTACGAAAAACTTAAAGTTTAAAAGTTAATACAATTATTTCCTAAAAGTAATAAAACTAGTTTAAGCAAAGAAAAAAATTAACTAGTTAGCAAGGTTTTAAAAGTCCTGTCATTTAAATTTTAATATTAACGTGCTATTCTCAATCTCTATAACTTAATATTAAGATAAAATAATTCCACAAAACTTGATTTAAAAGTACTCAAATTCAACAGACCAAAACGGACTTCACGATTTCAATTCATTTGCACATTGTATTCCCGGTTGCCAAAATAGCCAAATCACAATTCAAACATCACTTTCACTAGGGTTTCATCAATCATTAGCCCTAGGTCTCAACAGATTCAATTCCAAATAAAATTCAACAAAGGAAGTCCAAGGTATCAAAACAATTCCAAATCACAAACCATGGACCTTCCAAATACATTTCAGCCAACCACTTGAACAATTTCACCAAGAATCTAACTCTTGCACAAATTACTTAAATGGCTAAGAGCTTCATCAATCATTAGCTCTTGACGACAAACAATAATTCCTTGCAACAATCAACCAGAAATTTAACTCAAACATAGAAGATAAGTCACGGCTAGCTTACACACAACTAACTCTAGAATTTCAGATTTTTCCTTTCTTGTTTCGATAGTCAAGAAAAATTCCAGCAAATGTTAATTCAAGATATCCATTAACTCCATCTTTTACTTGCTAGAAACACTAAACATATGGCTTATAATCTGTCCAACCTAAACTAAAACAAATAATACACAAATCCAGAAAGTAATCTCACCAAAAGTTTCAACTAGTACGGCTAGCAACCATGTACAAATTCCAGCAATATAACCAATTAACCTATAGTGTTTTGTCCATAACTTCCTTCAATTTTTACTTCAACTCAACATGCAAAAGGTGATTAACCAGCTACAAACTAATCTTAAATACCCAGTATAAAAATCTTAGCTAAAATTCGAAGGAAAACTAGTCAAGTGCTCAATCCCCCCCCTCTCGGCCATAACTTCAGTTTTCTATTCTTTTTTTTTTAACCACGACTCATCAGCTACATGCATGGCAAAAAAAAAACAGCTATCTATCAGATTTGCTCCAAAACTAAGTTCAGACAACATCAAAATCACTAACCAACCAGGAATTCACCCAAGTCAGCTCTCGGTTGGCTTGCATGCAAGCAAATTTTGTATTCCTTCAATTTTCTTGCTTTCTCACAGCTGATTTACCTCATGCAAGGCATATTCATCCAGTTTTTAGTTAGCTAAATACACAATTAAACTCAGATCACCACCAATTGGCCAATTAAAGCTGTAATATCCAGCCCAAGCTCTCGGCAAACCCAAATTCATTCAAAACCAGATTTCTTGTAACTTAATTCTTCATCCAACCGCACAACTCTCACATGCATGCCCCTAAACAGCTCCATCAACCAATAAACAACTAGTCTAAGTCCAGAACTTACCTCAGTTTGAAGCTCAACACACACGACTTAGCAGCTGCGATATTTCTCTCCTCTCGGCAGTCCAGAATTGCAGCCCGCTAGCTCTCCCTCTCCCTTGCTCAAGCTTGCGACTAGAATGGAGGAAATTTGGCTCTCGGTCTCTTCATCAGCTCACGGTTGAAATGGGGAAAATCAGCAGGTCTCACTTTTTTTTTATAGCTTGCGTACAGGAAGAAAGGAAAATGAAGAACTCGACTCCCTCTCTCTCTCACTCCACTCTCGGCTCACGGCAGGAGGAAGGAATAGAATTGGAGTGTTGTTGTGGTGGAATGCAGTTGATATAGTGGAGTGTGTGTGTAGTGGAATGTATATAATGGAGTGTTTTAAGTGGTTAAGTCGGCATTAGGGATGGTAGGTGCTGGAATGAAGAGTGAAAAATGGAACCGGCAGAAATTGGAATTGTTTGGAATTGAAGCTTGTTCAAGAATTGTTCCATGGCTGCATGGCGAATTTGAAATGTAGGAAGGCTAATTTGGTCTTTTAACAACTTGTTCGACCTTCTACTTAGGTTCTCACTCGTAAACTAATTCCAAAATCTTACCCCAAATGAAATTCGATAGCCTACTAGTGTACTAAACTCGTGAGAATTCAATTATCAAAATTTTAACGTCCTAAGCGCAGTTATAAGGAATTTGACCCAAATCATTTTCGTCTTAGTTCTGCCAACAAGTAAAAGCTTTTACTTGTTGCCACGTCCTTTTTCAAACCATCCCACCAGTATAACTCTTTCACGTCGTGATACATTTTGTTCACTCCTGGGTGTATAGTATACCTCGACCGATGTGATTCTTCTAGAATTTCTTTCCTTAATCATTCATCAACTGGAACCACAATTCGATCTCGAAATCTTAACACTCCTTCAGACCCTAATTTAAAGTCTAGGGTTTCTCCTTTTTGTAACTTTTCCAACTTGTTCTGGACTATAGGGTCCGTTTTCTGTGCCTCCTTAATACGCTCCAATAATGGGGATTTCAACTACAAGTTCCCAAACAGAATTTTCAATCTCTCCAAGCGAGGGTTCCAAACACTAACCTCTTCTAACATGTTCCATTCTTTTACCATTAACCCCGCTACTTGGGCCTTTCTACTTAAAGCGTATGCTACCACGTTGGCTTTTCCTGGGTAGTAGTTTATTGAACAATCATAATCCTCCAAAAATTCTACCCATCGCCTCTGTCTCAAGTTCAATTCCTTTTGGGAGAACAAGTACTTAAGGCTCTTGTGGTCCGTATAAACTTCAAAGGTCACACCGTACAAGTAATGTCTCCATTTCTTTAAGGCAAAGACCACTGCGGCCAGTTCTAGGTCATGCGTTGGGTAATTTTGTTCGTGTGGTTTCAATTTTCTAGAGGCATAGGCAACTACCTTACCCTTTTGCATTAGTACACATCCTAAACCTTCCTTAGAGGCATCTGAGAATACGACATAACCTTCTACTCCGTTAGGCAATGCCAACACAGGAGCTGATGTTAAGCGTTTCTTTAATTTCTGAAAACTTGACTCGCACTTTGGAGTCCAAATGAACTTATTATTTTTCTTTGTCAGCTCTGTCATAGGTCCAGCAATCTTTGAAAAGTCCTTGATGAATCGCCTGTAATAACCTGCTAGACCCAAGAAAATTCTAACCTCTGTTGGAGTTTCTGGCTGTTTTCACATTGTGACTGCCTCAACTTTTGCCGGATCTACGGCAATTCCATCTTTAGAAACTTTGTGCCCCAGAAAAGAAATTTCATCCAGCCAAAACTCACACTTACTAAATTTAGCATACAATTTATGCTCTCTTAAGATCTGCAGAATTATCTCCAAGTGTTTAGCATGTTCTTCTTGAGTCTTAGAATATACTAGGATATCATCAATAAAAACTACTACAAACTGATCCAAGTATTTTTTAAAGACTCTCTGCATTAAGTCCATGAAGGCAGCTGGTGCATTGGTTAACCCAAATGGCATGATTGCGAACTCAAAATGTCCATATCTTGTATTGAAAGCAGTCTTAGGTATGTCTTCCTTCTTAATTTTCAACTGATAGTACCCTTGCCTTAAATCCAGCTTGGAGAAAACTACTGATCCTTGCAGCTGGTCAAATAAGCTGTCAATCAATGGTAGCGGGTATTTATTCTTAATTGTACCTTCATTTAATCCTCGATAATCAATACACAACCTCAAACTTCCATCCTTTTTCTTAACAAATAGAACAGGTGGCCCCCATGGCGAATCATTTTCTCTAACAAAACCTCTCTCCAATAGATCCTGTAATTGTATTTTCAATTCTTTTAGCTCTGCAGGAGCTATTCGGTACGGAGTTTTAGAAATCGGGGCCATCCCCGGCACTAGTTCAATCTTGAACTCCACTTCTCTCTCCGGAGGTAATGTTTTTAATTCTTCGGGAAACACATCTGGAAATTTCCTTACCACTGGTACATCCTCCAACTTTACTTGGTCACTGGGAGCGTTAATCAGGAAGGCTAAAAAACCTTGCGCTCCTTTATACAACATTTTCCTTGCTCGAACTCCCGATATCATAGCAGACGATGCTAACCTATCTTTCACATCCAATTTCAGGGTTGCTTCCCCGGAAATCCAAAATTCCACCACTTTTGCTCTACAATCTAGCTTAGCATGGTAATGAGATAGGAAATCCATTCCTATGATAACATCATATCCTTTTATGTCCAAACTGACTAGGTCTACTAGCATTTTATGCTCTCCAACCCAGAACTCGCAGTTCTTATAAGCCAGACTAGTGATTATACTTTTATTACCCATGGGTGTCCTAACTTCAAGATCAAAGGGTAACTTAACAGGTTTTTCATCAATTCTGGACATAAAAGTTGGATTCACAAATGAATGAGTTGTGCCAGGATCAATTAGTACTCTAGCTAAACGGTAAAAGATTGGAAGAGTACCTTCCACAACCTCCGAGGAATCAGGTACGGGTTGATCGGCTATAACGTACACCCTGGCAGGAACTTTCGGCCTATTTCCTCCAGAAGTGGCTTGCCTAGCACTCGGGGTACCACCTTCTTGTATTTTTGGACAACCGACAACCTGGTGCTCACTGCTTCCGCACTTCAAGCACTTTCCTTCTTTCCTCCAGTATCTGTCCTCAGTATGGCCAGCCCTCCTGCAATAACCACAAGTTACTTGAGGGGTGGTTACACGACCTCCTTGCGGGGCGTTCTTAGTTTGACTCCTTCCACTTGGTCTTCCTCTAGCTCCGATATCTCTTCCCCCGGCACTTCTTGCCCCAGCTCCTTT
Organism: Coffea eugenioides; assembly: GCF_003713205.1. NCBI lineage: Eukaryota > Viridiplantae > Streptophyta > Magnoliopsida > Gentianales > Rubiaceae > Coffea > Coffea eugenioides. Next base: position 25,531 of record NW_020861568.1, read on the forward strand.
CGCTAGAGCGCCTCGTGGTGTTCCAGGACTATTTACTACACCTGTTCCTCGACCCACTTTGGCCGGTGGAGCGTTTGCATAAGTCGGCTCCCGACTGCTGTTAGGTCCAAATCTTTTCTTGGCCTGGAAGGATTTTACTTGAGCTCTGGCAACCTCAACCCTCTGAGCTCTCTCAACAGCATCAGCAAACGTGTCTATCCGAACAGTAGCTAATCCCTCCTGGATTTTCACGTTTAGTCTCTGCACAAACCTCCTTATACGTCTTTGCTCCGTGGCTACCAATTCAGGAGCAAAACGGAACAATTTCGTGAATTGAATCTCATATTCGGCGACACTCACCGCCCCCTGCCTACACTTGATGAAGTCATCCTCTCTTTTCTCTTGGATAAGAGGGGGTAGAAACTTGGCGTTGAACTCCCGAGTGAAGTTCGCCCAGGTCCTAGGAGTATGGTTCCTGTCCCAATTGACCCTAATTAGGTTCCACCAGGAACGAGCAGCTCCCTCAAACTGGAATGCTGCAAAAGTCACTTGTCTCTCTTCCGCATAATTAAAGCTGCAAAAATGTCAGAGATCCTCTCCCACCAACCTTCTGCTACCTCAGGTTCTGGGCCTCCATAGAACTTAGGATGTCCAAATTTCAAGAATCTCTCTAATGCCCGATCCTCAGTATCGATTGGGACTCCTTAGTGATGCACCGCTCCATGGGCTTGGTGCTCAGTCATGCGCTCTAAAACATCAGTTATTCTATTAATCGCGGTGACCACGGGATCTCCGGCCACGCTCCCTTGACCATGGTCTTGATTGATCTCAGGTCCCCTATCACCACCAACCTCGGGGTGTTGCCTAGTTGATCTCCCACGTTCTCTACCTCTAACTCGTCGATCCATAGCCTAGTTATGCCTATATATAAATAGAGCAATTAATCGAAGATATTGATATTTATTTACTTATTGTTATTATTATTATTATTATATATTTTTCTTTTGTAAGTAAAATCAACATGAATATTAAGAAAGAGAAATTAAAACACTCAACACATATATTCACATACCAAGGTTCACACAAATAGTAGGTTAGGGTGCCTTCCGAAAGTATGGCACACAAGTTTAACAAATATGTATAAACAATCCCTTAAACCAAAAATAGGGACATAGTGCCTCAAAAGTAGGTCATCAAGCTAGACAAAATGCTATGACCTATCTAGTGTCACCCAATCTAACCCTGGATACACAGATACAAACAGATCAAACCTAGTCTAACCCTCAGCAGGGCTGCCAGGAGCAACGTCCTCCTCAGGGTCCTCCTCCGGGTCCTCCTCAACACCCGCCTGAGCAGTGCCCTGAATGATACCCATGACCTTGTCTATCATCATAGTGGCGTCAGCCCTAATACCCGCACTCCTATCTCGTACCTCCTCAGCTACTCGAGTCAATCGAGACCTCTGTCTCCCTAACTCCTCACAAGCAGCCTCTGACCTAGCCCTCTCGGCTGCTAACCTCTGCTCGAGCTCAGCTATGCGGTCAAGCTGAGTATCAACCATGATGCTCAACTCCTCGACGTCCTGGGTCAAAGTATGATTAGCGTCCCTCAACTGGCGACATTCGTCGTCTAAGGACAGTACTAACTCATTAGGGTAGGCATATGTGACCCTACACTGGCATCGGGGGTACCTATCAGCTGGTGTATAACGTATACGAGGTCCTCCATTTCGTGACCTATAAGAAATGGACCTAAGAAGCTCTACATGTCCATTAGCCACTCCGTTACCATTAGCATGTCCGTTTCCGTTTTCCATACCTGCAAAATAACCAAGAATCCAAAAGTTAAAACTTAATTAGCTAACTTGCTCAAGTACTACTTAGGGTATGTCTAATTATCTCTGATAAGAGTTTATTTTACGTATTTTTAAGTGCATTTTATTAGTTAATTTTGAGTTGATTATTTAGTTTTATAATTAAAATAAAGAGGTTTTTGGTAAAATTATATATTTTTGGTAAAAGTGGATAATATTGCATTTCTATTGATTTTAATAGTAAAAACTTCATTTTTATGCAGGAATAATGAATCAATCACCAAAGGAGGTCAATTGAGGTGAAAAATAGAGATTTGGTGATGAATTTAAGTGGCAACAAGAAGAATGAAGTGAAAAACGTTCAAGTGAGGAAATGCAATACAAGTCAGTTTTGACACTTTTCAGTATTTTGACCATATCTGGAGCTACACTTATCGGATTGAGGTGATTTTTTATACCATTTTAAAGCTAAGAAAGAGACCTACAATTCGTATGAAGACATCGAAATCCATTTCTGCCATCTTCATGGGCAAAACGTTGGAATACAGAAGCTGCACCCTGTGGTCGGAAGTTAAAACAGAGGTTTGAACAGGTGACAGTATTTCGATCATATCTCAGGCTACAAAGCTCCGATTTGGATGATTCTTGAAGCATTGGAAAGCTAACTCAAAGGGCTACAACTTTTGTGTTTTGCACAAAAGCTAGTTCGGCCTTTATGATAGAGAAAATCGCAGATGAAGTAAGGCCAAAGTGAATACGCGAGTACACAAAACGTGACTTGTAACCGCGTTTTGTGTAGGCGCGTTTTATAGCCGAAATTCTGCAATTTGACTCAGCCAATTCTCTTGTGTTCATACCACTTTCCAGCTATAAGATGCAAGGGAATTCGGTGCACATGCTTCAGAAGACAAAAGGGCAAGAAAAGTGGCTTATTTTCAAGTCAAAAATATTGGTTTTTGACTATGCTAACAAAGTGGAGATTTGGGAATCAAAGGATAGAATTTGACTTGGAAAAATGGAGCATTTGAGTGTTTTTTATGCAGAGATATGGGGAGAGATCTGAGAGCCATTCGTAGCTTAGTTTCTTACAGAAAAACATATTCTCTCTACCTAGGACTTGCAAGGGGCAATTGGGATTTCATCTTGTAATCATCTAAGTTCAAGACAAAGGAGATTTTTGGAAGGCTTCACCATATCTTGGCTAAGACTTTCTTTACTCTGTTTGTATTTGTAATTCATGATGATTTACATTAATGAAGTTATGAGTGTTTTATCATTCATGAGTAGCTAATTTTCTTTATCTAGGGAGTAGATGAAGCTTATGGCCAAATGATATGAAGTGATTGTTATTCACTCTTGTTATGTCTTGTATTAACTTATCTACTTGTGTATGTTGGATTACTTGTTGTTGCTTGATCACCAATAGCAGGTTTATAGTTGTTTTTACTCATTGAGAAATGGTAAAAATAATGGAATGACATAAGTAGAGCTTGAGTAGTATATTCATGAGAATAGAAATACATTCAAGTGGATGAAATCTGCATTTCATGTGTGAATAAGAACAGATTTAGTATTTACCAAGAGATTAGGACAAACTAATCTGTTTTAACCCATTATTATCATGAGAATGTGATTTTGGTATTTCTGGAAATGAATCCTTGGTTAAACAAGAGTAGTAACAAGTGTTGAATTAATTCATTTTAGATCTTTTGTGTCATAAGTGGAATCTACATCCCTAGATCTTAATATTTAGTGAATTCTACTCCCTTGAGATATTGCATTTATCTATTTAAGAATTTTTGTAGTTGAATTAAATTCTGAAGTTTCTGCTCAAATTAATTGTAAGTCTAAATAATAGAGTAAATTAGTATCTAATAATTGTTTTAAATTGCTCCTCGTGGGATCGACCCGATACACATCTCGTACTACAATTGCGACCTGTATACTTGCAGTCCAACGGGTGTAAATTCGGAATTAAACTTGCACTTAAAGTAAAAACCCGTCAAGTTTTTGGCGCCGTTGCCGGGGAGCGGCAATATTAGAGCCTAATCATCTTTATTAATTTAGACAGCTTTATTTTTTAGATTATATTTAATCTTATATTGTAATCAGTTTTTTTTTACCATTGAAGTTGCATAATATCCCTTATTTCTGTTTGTAGTGTATGCACCGGGAGTCTCGAGAAGTCGCACCTTTCGATCCAGAAATTGAGAGGACACTACGTAGACAAAGGAGGCACACACAACAGCAAGAGGAACAAGAGATTTGGCAACCGATAGAGGAAATTTTGATAGAACTACCATTTGAAGAAGAAATGGCTGAAAATGAAGCAAATAGGCGAGTTCTACGAGATTTTGCTCTACCGGGAACACAAGGATCTCAAACGAGCATAGCAAGGCCTACGGTAAATGCTAACAACTTTGAGATTAAACCATCACTTATCCAAATGGTTCAACAATCTCAATTTGGAGGTAATGCTGTAGAAGATCCTAACTCACACTTAGCTACATTCTTAGAAATATGTGATACAATTAAAATGAATGGAGTTAGTGATGATGCTATAAGGTTACGGTTGTTCCCATTTTCATTGAGAGATAAGGCCAAACTTTGGCTACACTCTCATGCTCCTAATACTTTCACCGGATGGGATGATTTATCAAGAGCATTCTTAAATAAGTATTTTCCACCAGGTAAGACTGCTAAGCTAAGAATGGATATCACTAGTTTTAGCCAAATGGAAGGTGAATCATTATATGAGGCATGGGAAAGGTTTAGAGATTTGCTTCGGAAATGTCCACATCATGGACTGCCGGAGTGGTTAATCATACAAACCTTCTATAATGGTTTAGTTTTTTCTACTAAAACTATAATCGATGCAGCTGCAGGTGGAGCTTTAATGGGTAAATCACCCCAAGAAGCTCATAATTTGATAGAAGAAATGGCAGCAAATAACTACCAATGGGCCAATGAGAGAGGTAATACAAGACGTCATGCAGGTATGATAGAAATGGACACTCTCAATATGCTGAGTGCTCAAATGAATAATGTGATGAAGCTATTAAGTAGACAAGGTGGAGTTGGCCCTAGTGCATCTAATGCTCATATAGCTTGTTGCTCTTTATGTGGAGGTGAACATGATACTAATGAGTGCGTTGATTCTGAGCAGGTACAATTTGTCAATAATTACAACAGAAATGCTTTAAATAATCCCTACTCGAATACTTACAATCCGGGGTGGAGAAATCATCCAAACTTTGGATGGAAGGACCAAGGAAATCAATCCAGACCAGCAAACCCACCAGGGTTCCAATCAAGGCAACCACAAGCCGAAACTAAACCTGGTTGGGAGATTGCGGTGGAAAAACTGGCTAAAGTTACCTCGGACAGATTTGAACGAGTAGAAGGGAGATTGGATCAACTCACTACCATGTACAGAAATGTAGAGGTTCAAATTGGCCAAATTGCTAGTTCCTTGAATAATCGAAATCAAGGGGAATTACCTAGCAAAACTGAGGTCAATCCTAAAGAACATGTTAAGGCCATTACTCTTCGTAGTGGTAAACAATTGGAAGATCCTCCAGTGAGCGGAGGTAAGAAGGATGAGAGTGAAGAAAATGCTGAAAAACAGAGGAACCAAGAGGCAACTATGGAGGGAAATAGTCGGCAGAATCCAAGAGAAACACAGCCATCATCTTCCACTAACATTCCAATACCTCCTGCGGTTCCATTTCCTCAAAGATTAAAACAGAATAAGTTTGATAAAGATTTTGAAAAATTTGTTAAAATGTTCAAACAATTGCACATTAACATTCCTTTTGCTGATGCTATATTGCAGATTCCATCTTATGCGAAATTTCTCAAAGAAATCATGACACGAAAGAGGAAGTTGGAAGACTGCGAGACAATAGCATTGACGGAGGAGTGTAGTGCAATTATACAAAATAAACTACCACCGAAATTGAAGGATCCAGGAAGTTTCTCTATACCTTGCACCATAGGTAGTATTAATTTTTCTAAAGCATTATGTGATCTTGGTGCTAGTGTATCATTGATTCCTTTAACGGTGGCTAGACAACTAGGTTTGCATGAACTTAAACGAACTAATATTACCTTGCAGTTAGCGGACAGGTCTATTAGACATCCATTAGGAGTGTTGGAAAATGTATTGATAAAAGTTCAAAAATTTATCATTCCAGTGGATTTTGTGGTGTTAGATATGGAAGAGGATGTATCTATGCCAATTATTCTTGGTAGACCGTTTTTAGCTACTGCAGGTACTATTATTGATGTTAAAAATGGCAAACTCAAGTTTCAAATAGGTGAAGAAGAGGTAGAGTTTAATTTGCATGAAATGGAAAAATACCCTTCTTTTACCGATCATGCATATTCTATCGGCACAATTGAAAAACTAACTCAAGAGCTGAGCCAAGTCAATTTTGACTTCGATCCTCTTGAGTATTGTTTAATGAGTTCAGGTATGCAAGATGGAGATTCTGAAGAAATTGAAGAATTGGTCAAGTATTTGAATTTTCAAGCACCTTATAAACGGGGTAATGTATACGAGAGTCTTGGCCAAGGAAAAGGGTTTTCACAACCTTCAGAAATTGAACCTCCAAGGTTAGAGCTTAAGCCACTTCCAACTCATCTAAGGTATGAATTTCTTGGAGAGAATAGCACTTTACCTGTAATTGTTAGTGCTGACCTTGATGATGAGCAGTGTACTAAATTGCTAAGAGTTCTAAGGAGGCGTAAGAAGGCAATTGGATGGACAATTTCAGACATTAAAGGTATAAGTCCTTCTATATGCATGCATCGAATTTTATTGGAGAATGATTGCAAACCAGTGGTGGAAACACAAAGAAGACTCAATCCAAATATGAAAGAGGTGGTAAGAAATGAAATTCTTAAGTGGCTTGACGCAGGTATAGTTTTTCCTATCTCAGATAGTGTTTGGATTAGTCCAATTCATGTGGTACCAAAGAAAGGTGGAATGACTACAATCATGGGTAAAAATGATGAATTAATTCCATCTAGACTTGTGGTAGGGTGGAGAGTGTGTATTGATTATCGTAAGTTAAATACGGTAACAAGAAAAGATCATTTTCCCTTACCATTTCTTGATCAATTATTGGAGCGAATAGCTGGATATGAATTTTACTGTTTTCTTGATGGTTTTTCAGGATATAACCAAATAGCTATAGCTCCAGAGGATCAAGAAAAGACCACATTTACATGTCCTTATGGCACTTTTGCCTTTAGAAGAATGCCATTTGGTTTATGCAATGCTCCTGCAACTTTTCAACGATGCATGATGGCTATTTTTTCGGATTATATTGAAAAAATTATGGAGATATTTATGGATGATTTTTCTGTGTATGGTTCATATTTTGACCATTGTCTTCATAATTTGGAATTGATTTTGCAGAGATGCGAGGAAACAAATCTTGTACTGAATTGGGAGAAATGCCATTTTATGGTAAAAGAAGGAATTGTCTTAGGACACAGGATTTCCTCCAAGGGAATTGAGGTGGATCAAGCCAAAATAGAAGTTATCGAAAAATTGCCACCCCCAAGCAATGTCAAGGGGATAAGAAGTTTTTTAGGACATGCTGGTTTTTATAGACGTTTTATTAAAGATTTTTCTAGAATAGTAAAACCATTATGTGATTTATTATGTAAAGATACCCCTTTTCAATTTGATGACAATTGTTTGGTTGCATTTGAAAGGTTGAAGAAGGAATTGATTTCAGCCCCAATTATAACTTCGCCCGATTGGTCACTACCATTTGAATTGATGTGTGATGCAAGTGATTATGCGGTTGGAGCAGTTTTGGGACAAAAGAAAGAAGGACGGTTGCACGTCATTTACTATGCTAGCAAGTTGCTAAACGAGGCACAACTCAATTACGCAACTACAGAAAAAGAGCTATTGGCAGTGATATTTGCTTTGGATAAATTTAGATCTTATTTAGTAGGATCTAAAGTTATTATATATACGGACCATGCGGCTCTTAAATATTTGTTACGTAAAAAAGATGCAAAACCAAGACTAATTCGGTGGATTCTTTTATTGCAGGAATTTGATGTGGAGATAAAAGACAAAAAGGGATCGGAGAATTTAGTTGCAGATCATCTATCACGTTTGGAATATATCCCAGTCAAAGATCAAGTTCCGATCCAAGAGAATTTTCCGGATGAGTTTGTCCTAGCACTTAGCAACTCTCCATGGTATGCAGATTTCGCTAATTATTTGGTAAGTGGGGAAATTCAAAAAGGGCTTAATATCATCAAAGGAAGAAATTTTTGCATGATGTGAAGAGTTACTTTTGGGAGGAACCATTGCTGTACAAACATTGTGCCGATGGTATGGTACGAAGATGTATTCCAGAAAATGAGGTACGTAATATTTTATATCATTGTCATAATCTTGAAACAGGTGGTCATTTTAGCACTTCAAAGACTGCAGCAAAGGTATGGCAATCAGGGTTTTATTGGCCAACCATGTATCGAGACGTTCGGGAATATGTTAAAAATTGTGATGCATGCCAAAGAACTGGAAATATATCTCGAAAGAATGAAATGCCCCTAACTACCTTTTTAGAAGTTGAATTATTTGATATATGGGGTATAGACTTTATGGGACCATTTCCTAGTTCTTTTAATAGTAAGTACATCTTAGTAGCAGTGGATTATGTTTCTAAATGGGTAGAAGCAATCGCTTCACCTACCAATGACTCGAAGATTGTACTTAGATTCCTTAAAAAGAATATTTTCAGTAGATTTGGTATACCTAAGGCCATAATAAGTGATGGAGGAAAACATTTTTGTAACAAACAACTGGATTCTTTATTGTTTAAATATGGCTGTAGGCACAAGACATCACTCCCGTACCATCCTCAAGCCAATGGACAAGCGGAGCTAGCTAATCGTGAGATAAAGCTCATTTTGGAAAAAACTGTGAATAAATCACGCAAGGATTGGGCTACAAAGCTAGATGACACACTATGGGCTTACCGAACGGCATTTAAGACTCCTTTAGGGATGTCGCCGTATCGTTTAGTCTATGGAAAAGCTTGTCACTTACCTGTAGAGATTGAACATAAAGCTTATTGGGCTATTAAAGCAATTAATATAGATTTTAATCTTGCAGGTGGAAGGAGATTACTTGAGCTGAGTGAATTGGAGGAACACCGGTTACATGCATATGAAAATGCCAAAATTTACAAAGAAAAGATCAAATATTGGCATGACAAGCACATTATTCCTAAACAATTTCAGGTAGGGCAAAAAGTGCTTTTATTCAATTCACGCCTGAGGTTATTTCCAGGAAAATTAAAGTCAAGGTGGTCTGGACCTTTTGAAGTCACTCAAGTATTTCCCTATGGAGCGGTTGAATTGGCAAATTCAAGAAATGAAAGGTTTAAGGTCAATGGACAACGAGTGAAATCCTACTTGGCAGGTGAAATCGTACCCAAAGGACTCATATGTCTTTTGGGCGACTCTTCTTCAAATTAAGAAACTGAATGTGTGAGTCGAGCCAACGACTATAAATAAAAGCGCTAATTGGGAGGCAACCCAATGTTTATGTTATATGTGTTAAATTGGTGTGATTTTGTGGTTTGAATAAGTGTTTTAGTTAATTTGTTGTTTTTGTGTGATAGGGTTGGCAAATGGAAGCAAGAATGACCATTTGAGGTGAAAAGGGCAAACTTTGATCAAGCAACTCAACCCCTCGATTTGCGTTAAAGGTGTTTTTGATTCATTATAAAGGGGTAAAATGCATGTTTTTAATGTTTTACATTTGTTCCAGCCATTACAATTGGCAAACAAATGATCTATGATGCATTTTGAGTCATTGGGGTACCTTTTGTAATTTTTCAAAAGTTGAAATTCTGCTAAAAATCGAAGCAGAAAACGCGTTTTCCAAGAAAACGCGACTCAAAGTCGCGTTTCTCAGAATCGCGTTTTCAATTCTGCGCCTGCAGAAAAGAAAACGCGCCTTCAAAACGCGACCTAAAGTCGCGTTTTAATGGAAGTCGCGTTTTCAAGCCTGGATCAAGACTCAAAAACGCGACTTCTGAAACGCGACTCGAAGTCGCGTTTTCTAACACAGTCGCGTTTTCAGTCCTGCAAGATTTGTGCAGGAAACGCGACTTCAAAAACGCGAGTTGAAGGCGCGTTTTTAGTCGCGTTTTATGTGTCTGAATATAACCCTCAGAAACGCGATTTCAGCTTCAAATTTTTTTCCTCTCTTCCCAATTTTTCCAGCCGCGTTTTTCCCTCTTCCTTCTACCCAACTCACAAATTTTCATTTATACTCCATAATCTTGCTAGAAATCATCACCCCAACACCTTTTGAGCTTCATACAACCTTTTTAACCGATTAAAATCCAAGAAAAACACCTAAAATCAGGTTTTTGAGGGATTGAAGGTTAGGGTTCTTAAACTCTAATTTCTTCAATTGGAGGTCAATTGGAGGTTGTTTCATAGGGCTTTTTGCATTTTTAGCATCACCAAACATCCTTCTACGTGATTGAGGTAAGTTTCTTCATCAAATCTTTTGATTTTAGAAGTTCATATTTTTTATCCTGAGCTATCTGACATCTTTTAATTTCGAAAATTTGATGAGATTCATGGCTATTTTTGATTTTATTCATGATTATTATGATTGTTTAAGCATGTTTAAATGTTTAAATGTAGCAATTTATTGGTTTTCAAGTACTTTAAAATTCACAATTGCTATATTTAAATGAAATTGGAAAAAGGAACTAGGATGTTTTTGAGCCATTGGTGATGTTAAATTATGGTTAAAAAGGGTTAGTTGATGATGTTTAAGCATGTGCATTGTGTATAGTGAGTAATTTGGTTGATTTGGTGAGTTAGTTAGTTTAATTTTTGCCTAAACATGAGTATAGCTAAAAGCATATTATTATTGTTAATTCTAAATAGTTATAATCATAATTGCTCCTATTTTCACTAATTGAATTATAATTGATACATATCTTGTGTAATTTGGTGATTTTGGGCAACTTTAGACAGAAAATATGTCTTGTACGATCATTGAATGATTAGAACTTGAGCAATTGTATTTGAGGTTATTTGGATTAATGCTGAACTTTTGTTGCCAAAAAAATGAGTTGTAGTATATGTGGATAATTGAAATATTTTTTAGGTACTATGCCAAGGGGAAGAAGAGCGGTACTTTCATCCTCTAGTAGTGAGGAGAGGGAGGTTAATGAAGAGATGGAGGTGACTGAAGAGGAGAATTCACCTTCTCCTCCACCAATTAACCGTCGACCTGGTGAGGGCACCTCCCGTGGAGCGGGAAGATCGGTATTTGACAGTGCTAGGTTCAACACTCGCAGGAATCAGGAGTGGCATGAGGCGCGTGCTAATTTGGAGTTTTTATTTGAGATGCACGTCAATCCACCAGTTGAGATGATGTACAACATCTCAGAAGCTTTTGCTCAGCTAGGATGGGCTCCGATTCTCACCCTTCCAAACCATTACTACCCAGACCTGGTGCGCGAGTTTTACGCCAACATTGAAAGTAAGGCGCGCCATAGTGGAGAAATAATTGAGTCCTGGGTGCGTGGAAGACGAATCACCTTGTCACGGCAAGATTTGGCTGCTATTTTGGGGTGTATGGATGACGGACGTCCAGTAGACTTGAAGAAGGAGTTTGTTCCCCCGAATAGAAGGTGGGATCCATCATTGGCCATGGCTAGGTTTGGTCTCGAGTACCAACCTTTTCGCTCTACCAGAAAGGAGACTATATTGGCAAATGTATTCGAACCTCGTCATCGGCTTATCATTTACATGATGGCTCACAATGTCATCCCAAAGAAGACGGGGCACACGGAGGTTCGCAAGAGCGATATTTACTTCCTTGATTACATGTTCCACAACCGAACTTCCCCGTATGCTCGAATTTCATTGCCAAACATCATCATCAGCCACATTAGGTCTACGGCGAGGCGTAAGACAACTTCTTTCAAACTTTCATTTCCTCGTCTACTGACTTTAATCTTCCCCCGTTTTGAAGTTCCCTTGGAAGGCATGCGGCGGGAGTATGTTCCACCACGTGCTGAGATGACTATCACTACTCTTCGCCGCCTTGGTATTGGCACGGGAGACATTCCACGCCCTGTTCAGGAGCGGAGACAAAAGGCTAGACATGGTCGCGATGGAGCTGGACCATCTACTGCAGCACCACCTCCTCCTCCGCCACAGACCAACTGGCAGCGGCTTTTCGGTCGCTTGGACGACATCGACCATCATTTAGCCAGAATGGATACTCGCCTGGACCGAATTGAAGATCATTTAGGCACACGCCCACCTCCCATCGATGATGATGAAGATGACAATGAAGAGGATGATTGAGGCTGCCCTTTGGCTGGCTTTTCTTTTGTTTGCTTGTTATTTTTATCTTTTGTTTGAAAAATGTTAACTTACATTCCTTATTTTGAATATTGGAACTTGTGGCAGTAACTAGTAGATCGTTGACTGTGGATGGTTGAGCGGTCGATGACTCATGATTCAAGGCTTCACTGGACTGCAGTCATCTCACTTGGGGAGTCACTTGTTCCTTTCTTTTGTTTCTTTTCTTTTCTTTCCCTACACATTGAGGACAATGTGTATTCTAATGTGGGGGAAGAAATGTGTGGTACTTGTGATTTTAGTTGTGTTTGATATAATTCTTGTGCTTAAATGGTGTTTCTTGTGGTTGCTGGCAGGGAGATTTAGTCCACTTTTAAGGGGAGACTCTGTCAAAATTTTTCCAAAACCTTATACATATATATGTTATTAACTATAATAAATAAATAAAATTTTGTCACTTATCCTTTTGAAATAAATATATGCGGTTTTGATACTTCTTTTCTCATAAAATTTGGAAATGATTTTTATGTGATTATAATTTTTACATCTATAGGAAAGTATATCTAGTAAAGTGGAGAAAATTATGCCTACATTTTGTATATTTGATGAAAATTCTTCTTTTTATCTAATTTTATAAGATAAGAAATTAATATGGTTAATAAGTGTCATACTCTTCTCATGATTACTCTTAGAGGGAATTTTATTATATACATATATATATTGAAAAAAAAAAGGGGTTATTCTACTCCAATGATTCTCATACCGAGTAACCGGGGGTTGGCATCTACAAATGTCGACATTCGCGTAAAAAGGTACTTGAATTAAGAGTATGCAAAGCAACTTGAGTATGTGAAATGTTGAGTAACCGGGGATCTGCATCTAAAAATGTTGATCTTCGCGTCAAAAGGCATTTTTCACAACTTAAGTAATATTTAATCCTTAAAATATATATATATATATATATATATATATAAAAGTAAATTAAATCCCTCTTTAAGAAAAATAAGAAGTTGATCATGAGATTAGTTAGCATCTTTATTGACTATAGGAGTTGCTTGCTTGCGAAATTGGATAAAAATAAGAAGTTGAGTTGAATTGGTAAAATTATGGTATACTTGGCTCTTCTTTGCTTGATATTATGAGTACTTGAACTTAATGGAAAGATCACATAAGGGTTATTTACCTTGATTCAAGGAAATGGAGTTGAAATACTACATATGTTTATTTTAAATTTTTGGATCATTGATGGTTGGAATTTTATATTGCTTGAGG
>NW_020861569.1:0-25330 GCF_003713205.1 Coffea eugenioides
CCTTGGGCTCTATGTTGGCAAGCTCCTTGACAGTCAGATCATTGATATCATAACAAAAGATTTTACGATGCATTGATAGCACAAGCATTACATTCCCTCTGTTCTTGTCCACAACACAATGCAGTATGTGGAAACCAAACTCGTTAGGATCAAGCTCTTCATCAACATCCAATGGGTAAAAAATACTCAACAGAGTAAGATCAATCCGATGCTTCACATCCCACTTAGAATAGTCCATCTTCAGAGAAAAGACATTAAACACCGTCTTCCGGGGCATACTAACACTAATGAGATATAATTCCCCTCCTGAATCTCCAAAATAGCAAACTTCCGAAGAATCATCATACAATGCTGGAAGATTAGGCACTGTTGACCTCACGCACTCATGATCTATATCAAAGCAAATAGTAGAACCCCATTGAGTAGCCCAATGAAGACCGCCATTCCATAACACCCCTCTATCAAAGTAATATTTTTCAGTATAAATATCCAATCTCTTTACACTCTCCCTCCAAAAACCAGTTTCAGACGAATACACAATGAACCGGTACTCACTCTCAAAATGGTCTGTTATCACGCAAACAAGCTTGTACTGGGCAGGATTCAAGGGGTCAAAAGCAATATTAACAACTGAAGTTTGCAACAACCGTTCTTCTACAATCTTTTTGAGCCTAGGAATCAGCCTATACTCATTGGTGGTAGGATTATAAACAACAAATTTTATACTATCATAATTGAAACAAAACTTGATGCATAACAACCCATTGCAAGAATGTAAGCCAACAATATCGGCATTATCAAACAAATTATTCAAATTAGAAACTATGTTACCCATGGGATTCACATAATCTTCGTGGGAAGAGATGAAATTGAGCTCCGGGGCCATGTTTTTTATCTTTCGGAATAAAATGAAGGCGGAAGTGGCGGTGGTGGGATTGACCCAGAGGTGGAGACGGCGGAAGGTGGGGTTGGAGATGATCGAGAGCCATTGCTTGGAGACGGATTGGAAGCGGAGGAGGGATTTTGGGGGTAAATATGGGAGAATTTGTAGCAGAATATCTTCATTACACCCGATCAAAGTTGCTGATAATGGTGGAGAAGATGAGGAAACAAGAGCCGGAGGAATTTCAGGGGTCTCCGAGGTTTGAATTTGTTCCGCCGAAGCAGAGGAGGAGGAGGAGGGGCGGATAGAGAATTTTCTTGAGTTGCTTATGTGTTTGATGAGGGGGGCCCTAGATATTCGGGTTGAAGAGCGCCGGAATTCGCCACCGCCGCCTTTATCGCCGCCGCGCGGATCCATTTTTCCGGCTGAAGGCTGTTACTGTCTACTTTTTTTCCCGGCTGAAGACTGTTACTATCTACTTCGCTTTTATTTTTTTTTTATTATTGACAAGATCGGTGCAATTTAAACTCTAGATGGTTAGTATTTAATCCGATATATTTTTCTCTATAGAGGGATTTGCAGATTTAGTCCTCATATTTATTTTAAAGTGTTATAGAGTCCCACAAGTTCTATTTTTAAATTTTAATGTATTTGCTCCTATACCTCTTTTCAAAGTCCATCATGGATTTTTTAATTCATAAATTTTTTTTTACATATATCAAAGTAGTCCTTACAGTATTTCACAAATATTATAAGGAATAGAAAAAGTTTTAAAAAAAGAATAACATAATCTTCATCTTTTTTCTATTTTTATTTGAGTATTTAATACTAGTACAATTTTGTTGATTCGATTTTCACATATCATTACCCCATCAAAATTTCGGTCGTGAATTTTCTAGTTCCTAAATTTTTTTTACATATATCAAAAAGTAGTCCTCTGACCAATTGTATGCTCTGGAAATCTAGTTAGATGATGAACGGGTGAATCCCAATCTTCGATACTAAAGTATCATTAGATATTATAGGACTGTTGTCCTTTTTATTTGGGCTGTTGTCCAATTACTGTACAGCTTGCATTATAAAATATATAAAACTATTGTTTCAACAAAAAAAAAAAAGGACCAATTGTTTTGTGTGCTTTTTGGGTTAAAGCAAAACACATTAAGATTAAGGCATAAAGGCGTTTTGTCAATTTAAACAATATAATAGTTCAAAGTGTCCCAAAGTTACTCTCAAATTTTCTTTCCTATTTAAGTGATTGAACAAATTTACCATTACACATAGAAATGATATTGAGCTTGTTCGGCAACATAGAAAACTATAAAATATTTTGATGAAAAATGTATCATCAAAATAGGGAGGGGAAATTTTTAAAAATTTCATTGTCTATTTAGGTCAGAAATCCTAAGCCAACGAAATGATAGAGGATTCTATTTAGATGCTCAAAAAACGGGGAAAAAATGAAAGGAAGGGGTGTATTTTGGGTTGTGAAATTAACATTTAGGGAAAAGTATTCATTACCATAAATACGAGGACTTAATAGGTTACTACTAGTGATACTTTTGCATTTCATGCATTTCATTGAAAATTAATTCATACCGCAAAACCATGAATTCTTACTTATGTAAATATTAGACCGTATTTTGTCATCAAAGTTCTTGTGCATCCTAACAATGTCGGAATTGAACATTGACTTAACAATTATTATTATTATTTTTTTCGATCCTATGGAGAGTCAAGAACGCTAAAATGTCAGCGTTGAAAAATGAATCAAACTACTCGATACTCAAATCAAATTAAACTTGACAAACGCTCGTTCGAACTTACACAGCACGTCTTCTCTCATTTTCTAGTGAGAGAAAATTTTTAGATAGAGAGAGTGGCGAAAAAATGGGTGCAGAAGGTTGGAGTTTAACGGCTAAGCCGTGTGACTCGTGCAAAGTGCTCGTTTGAACTTGATTCACCAACTAGTCAAGCTAAATTTAAACAATGTTTTATATTCGATAACATTCAAACTCGATTTAAAAAAAAAAAAAACTTAATAGAACTCGATTCGGCAAGTGTTCGACTTGATTAGATTCGATTACACCCATACATCATGCAAATCAATTGATACAATAAAATTTTAAACAAGTTCAATAGTACAAGATGAACTTTCTAACATATCAAAACATGCTAAAAATTAGCACTTCCAGACATATTTCACTGCCTCACAATGCTCAGGACAGAAGTGAGAAGCTTTGCAACAGATTAATTTTATAGAAAATACAGTGCTTCTAATTATGATACAAAGTTGAATATCTCCATCATTTGGTTCGGATCTTGAGCTAGAATGTCCAAATAATACTAAATCAATTTAAAGAAGAAGTGATACATGTGTCTATATGCATATAGAAGGAGGTTCTTAGAATCCACAGAATTTAGAAAAAAAAAAAAGCATATTTACTTTCAAAATATAATTATCTTACACGCAATTATTACCTGCCAATGCCAAGCATCAGATTAGCATAAATGGTGGAGCGTAGAACAAGATTAATATCTTGAACTTCCTTAGATTTATATCTTTAGGACCAAAAAAGAATATTATAAGATTCATTTCTTTCTGTGCTGAAATCAGCTCCTCTTTCTCCTCTGAACTTGGGAACCAGGGCTTAAGATTCCTTTGTTGCTAACAAATGAATTCTGCCAATCACACTTTTTTTCTTCAAATCAAGTATTTTGCCACAGACAGCTTAAATGCAGGCTTTCTTCTCTGGATGCAATCCTGTTCCTTACATATTAATATGGCGGTACAACTATTATCATCTAAAATCAACCCAAACTAACATGTTATCTTGACAAATTTAGATTTCTTATCAGGGAACAATGAACAATAATTCCCATTAATTTCAGCTTCAACAAAAAAAAAAGTGTGTAATGGCTAATGTAGGTTGCTCGTAACCATTCTCAGTTTTATGCATGAACATGGATTACATATCATTGGACTAAACAGTCCCAAAAATCAGAATAGGAAATTCACTGCAATCCTTGCATGCAGATGTAAAGAAACATGGAAGAATAATAGGAATTCAATGCATCCAAGTCATCCACAGCTAGAAACAAACATTCACAGCAACCATCCCATTGATCAAACAAAGGCGTTCCCTGCCTAGAATCCCATATACAACTTGAAGCACCTATTTATGATAATTTCCAGAATCCAGAACCACCAGAAAACAGAATGAAAACACAGCTTCAAAATGTGGAAGTAAGCTACTATAAAACCTGAACATCATATACAGCATGGTTTTCTTAGATGATTCTACTAAAAAACATAAAGATAATCACATGAGTCCAAAATAGCTAAACCATACATGCTATGGACTTTTAGCACCATTTTTACATGGGTCCAAAAAACTAAGCCATTACCACTTACTACTTAGTTTCGATACCTATGGAGGTCGATCATCAGAATAAACAACGCTTGACAGAGTTTCGATACGAATGGAGGTCGATCATCAGAATCAAAAACACTTGACAGAGTTTCGATACCTATGGAGGTCGATCATCAGAATCAAAAACACTTGACACTAGCGCAAACAATCTGCAGACCTTAAACCGAAGCAAGTGTATCAACATGTTGGTAAGCTTCACACCATCTGTACCACGTGCTATCGCCCCAGCCACCAACCTCAGCATACACAGGCACTACTTCAACAAGCTCCTTCACAAACATACCATGAATATCGTAATAAATGAACTTATCCTCTACCAAAATCACAATCCTTGCTTTCTTTCCCTCCTTATCCACAACAAAACAGGGCGTATGGAAACCACGATTCTTCATCTCAGGATAACAAGTAATCAAGGGAGCAAAATCAACACGATACTTCACAACCCATTGAGAGTAGTCCCTCTTCAGTGCAAAAACATCGAACAGCATAGCTTTAGGCTTGTTTAGACAAATTACATACAAATTCCCCCCTGTTTCCCCAAAATACCTAATATCCCATCTGCCCACAACCTCCAAATTAGTTGGAATTCGAGGCGTGGATGGTTGTAGGCATTCATTTTCGATATCAAAGCATAGAGTACAACAATCGCTTCCCAAGAAATGAACGTCCCCATTCCATAACACGCCTTTACCAAAATAATACGCACTATCAGAATCCATCCCAAGTGCATCCCTACTAACACTCCAAACCCCAGCTTCAGACGAATAAACCAAGAATCTGTAAAAAGTCCCATTAAGGTCCACACCAACACAAACAAGTTTGTAGTAGTCAGATTTTACAGGGTCAAAAGCTATATTAGTGTACCGAATTACAAGCGGAATGCTTTCCGCATAAGGCCAGGGGATACTCCTATGCTTACATGTTGTGGGGTTGTACACAATTAGTTCTCGGCTAATATCATTCACCATAAACTGAATGCATAGCAATCCATTGCATGATTGTAAGCTTAAAATCTCACCTTCAAGCGAGTACCGTAAAGGAGAACTTACATTTCCCACTGAATCCACCCAATCTCCGGAAAATGACAGCAGATCAATCTCGTTCCGGTAGCTATCAGAACTGAAAAAGAGGAAATCAGTGGTCGGGTAGCGCCTGATCCTACTCGAATGCCGGCGGCGGAAGACGGGGTCGGAAATAAGCGAGAGCCATTGCTTGGAGACGCATTGGAAGCGGAGGAGGGATTTTGGCGGTAATTTGAGTAAAATTTGAGTCAAGAGATCTTCATTCCTGGCTATGATGGTTGCCGATGCTGATGGGGAGGATGAGAAAGAGGTGTCAAGTGGGATGTCATCGTTTTGCTTTTCTTGGATGGATTTTGATGGCGAAGAAGGGAGGGGAGTTGATGAGGAAGCAGTGGAGTTGAGGGAGATTTTTCTTGGGTTTTCTATGGGTTCAAAACGGGAGGTTTTGGTAGACTTGCCGCCGGGAAGCATTTCGGGAGCCGGATTCAGAGTGGAACTGTAGCAGGGACTTGACGGGTACTGGATGTGGGGGAGAACTTGGCTTGTTGCAGGAGAGTTTTAAAAGGTACGACGGGCTTTTAATTTCAATTTCGGGAAAGTCGTTTAAAAACATCCTTTTGCACTTTGTTAAATAGATTTTTTTATCCTTCATCTTTTGAATAGTTCAAATTTGCCAAATAATATTTGACTTGCATCACAAATATATTTTTTAATCCATCTTTTTATATTCTTAATTATTTTTTTTATTTTACATACATCATATCATAAAAAATATTACAATAATTATTTCAAATAATATTTTATCCAAACAAACTCTGGATATGTATCTTTTAGAAAAATATTTGTGTTTGTATCACAAATATATTTTTAATTACTTTTTTATCTTTTTATATTTTTACCTTTTCATCTTTTTATATTGGGATAATTTCGGAAACCTCCCCTGAGGTTTCTGACACTTGCACTGAGATCCCCTGAAGTTCTCAAAATTTCACTGACCTCCCTTGCTTTGAGTTTTTGGTAACAAAGCAGTCCAAATCATATTACAATATTATTTTCATGAGTGAGAAGGTATTTTTATTCCATGACTGCCCTTTTGCTCCTTGTATTAGTAGAAGATTGAAAGAAGAATAAATGATTTGGACTGATTACTAAAGTTGAGAGGGTGTAAGTGCAATAAAAAAATTGTAAGCACCAGATGTGCCATGCAACAGTTATTTGGCGGATTTTGCAACGGCCAGATTTTTGCTTGTTTGTAGAGTATGATACTGTGTTTGAGTGGTTAAAATAGAAGTTTCTACCTGAAATACTAAAATGTACCTTTAAAGGGAGTGTTTTGTGTGTGTTTGTTGTGTGCGTGCATGTATTTCAAAAAAAATTTTTTTTTTTGCTGCACCCTTGGTGTGTATTTGCGTATATCTACAAGAATTGGATAGCTCCGAGCAAGGAAATTGATCTTGCATTTCTTTTGTGTGCTTGTGTTTGTCAATAAGAATTGGAATGCTACAACCAGAGAGAGTGAAAACTGTTGCCAAGATTTTTTTTTTTTTTTTTTTTTTGACAATATTGGTTAAAACAGTAGTGCTGATGGAGTTCGGTGGTTGAAAGGCAAGAAACGGCCAAATGTATTCTCTGCATTGGGCTTACTTGGTCCAAAATCGAGGTTAAGTCCAACTGAGGAAATGCAGGTGTCATCAGGTTCAAGTGGTTCAGTACAAGCTCCATCTTGCAGACCATGCATGGGACCGTGATGATCTATTTAGGAGGTTGTCTACTTTCAACTCCATGACTTGGTTTGCTAAACCACAGGTACAAATCTCAGAGCCTGCTCTCTGCAATGGGAATTTTTTTTTTTTTTTTTGGATGGTTGGTTCTAAATTGCAAGAATTAATTCTTTTCTTGTCAAATATCAATCATGGGCATTGGCTGTTAAAGTTTTGTCTAAATTTTCGTGATCCAATTCTAGTACACAAAATTTTTCGGATAGTTGAGAATTGATAAAACTTTCATGAGATATCCACAAGAAGATCAATGACTATGAGGCGTGGCAACATTTCACTGTTACAGCATAAAGTAATCTTGCCTATTTTAATGAGATGCTAGAAGCTCCATAAGCTGATCCACTTTGCCATATAATTATAGCATCATTTGTCAAAATTGTTTCAACCTGGATGTTTGCCTTTAGTGGCCATTGTGGTGCTCATAACATCATACATTCTGGCACCCATTTTTCTCCATATTCATGAAACCATATTTTGTAAAACTCCATCACTCCCACATGAAAAACTCAGCATTCTGGACAGAATCCGGCCGAAACCGGCCTGAAATCCGGGCACAAAAAACTGGCCGGATGTAAAAAAAAAAAAAAAAAAAAAAAAAAAATCCGCTGTAGAAAATCCGGCCAACAATCCGGCCGGAAATCCGGCCAGAAAGTGGCCGGATATGCAACAGTAAAAAAAAAAAAAAAAATTTTGCCCAGAATCCCTCCACGAATCCCTCCAATTTCTGGCCGGATTGTGAACAGTAACCAGCGTAAGATGAATCCGTTTCACGATCATTGATCATTGATGACAAAATGTATAAATAGAACTTATTTTGTTCATGATTGTGGATTTTTTGTGTGAAATTAGCTTCCCTTTGCTTTGGATACTAATGCATATATTTGATTAGCAAAGATTAGCTCATGTCATGTTTTTATCCCTTGAACATTGTATGGTTCCACATGCTTGATCATTTTTCCTTTTTCCTTGAATTGCATGATTTTGTTGATTGCAACCTTTTATTTTTAAGAAATTTATTTGTTTTGATTTTGTCTTTTTCAGGGTGCAATAAGTGAACTTCCATTCTTTCTCAAATACGGTTGGAAATTCATCACTTGGACATGGTTTCGGATTGCGCAAGTCATAAGGGGAGTATTTTCTTTTACTCTTTCTTTATTTTCCTTTTCTCACATTGAGGACAATGTGAAGTTTAAGTGTGGGGGAGGAAATATGTGAACTTGCATTCTAATGCTATGTGATGATATTTTGTGAATTGAAATGCTTAGAAATATTGGAATTGTGTTTGAATTATTTGCCATGTGGATAATTTGCTTGAAATTGGGTTTGTTGGCAGGGAGTTTTCATCCATTTATAAGGAGAAACTCTGTAAAAATTTTTCTAAAATCTTTTCCAATATTTCATTATGGCCCAAAAGTTCTTCAAATTTTTGCATTTTCATTCAAAAAGGGCAAAGTATTCCAACCTTAAGTGTTTTATTCTTCCAATTGTTGAAATGTTATATGTATTTTGGAAGGTTTAGTCCTCATTTAACTTGGAAATGTTTATTACGCAATTAGAATTTTTACATTTTAGAAAGTATATTTGGTAAAATGAGGAAAATTATGCCTATAATTTTACATGTTTAATGAGATTTCTTCTCTTTACTTAATTTTGCAAGTAAGTGATTGATATAGTCGATAAAGGTTATATTCCTCCTTTGATTATTCTTATATATTTTCTAAGAGGGAATATCTATTTATTGTCCTTTATTTCTGAAAAAGAAAAAAAAAGTAGAAAAAAAAGAGAAGAAAAGAAAGTAAATAAAAATTGTTCTACTCCAATGATTCTCGTACAGAGTAACCGGGGGTTGGCATCTACAAATGTCGACATTCGTGTAAAAAGGTACTTGAATTAAGAGTATGCATTAGCAACTTGAATAAGTGAAATGTTGAGTAACCGGGGATCTTCACCTAAAAGTGTCGATTTTCGCGTAAAAAGGCATTCTCACTATTTAAGTAAAATTTGTGTGAATAAATCCCTCTTAGTTATAGAATTTTGAGAAAAAGATGATTATAGGAGGAGGAAAGCTATAAATTGACTATGTGATTTGCTTATTTGTAAAATTAAGTTAGGGTAAGAGATTAAGTTTAACTTGTTGAATTTAGGGTATAATTATCTTTCCTTTACTTGATATTATGAGTATTTAGTGTAAATTGAATAATTGTATAATGATTATTTTCCAAGTCTTGAGGAATTAAATTGGACAAAGTGCATATATTGTTTCACCTCTTGAATCATTGCATTTGATTATGTGTGAATTGCTTGAGGACAAGCAATGATTTAAGTGTGGGGGAGTTTGATAAGTGACTAATTTACGTAATAATTGTATGATATTTTATATTATTTTTAGTCACTTTAGTTATATTATTGGAAGAAAATGAATCATTTTGGCTATAATTGGTGAAAAATACTTTGAAGTGATTAAATGAGGTTTTTATCACTTTTTACTTGGATTTTGTGTATTTTGACAGTTTTGACACATTTTAGTATTTCGGCTATAACGTGAGCTACAATGATCGGATTGGGATGATTCTTGAACCCATTTGAAGATAAGAGATAGATCTACAACTTTGGTGAAGACATCTGAATCCAGTTTGAAGGTTTTCCAGGTCAAAAGGCCGAAGTACAGAGTCAATTGCTATTGGTCGAAACTGGAACAAGGCATGGAGCAGGCAAGGGTATTTCAGTCATATCTCAGCCTACACAGATCCAAATGAGGTGATTCTTGATGCATTAGAAAGATAACTCAAAAGGCTACAACTTTCGTGTTTTAGACATGAGTTGGTTCAGCCTCTAACATCAAGAAAAGATCGGTTGAAGTTGGGCAAAAAACAGAGCAAGTGATCCACACTCGGATCCACTATTCATCCGAACCCTCGGCTGTTTCTGGGTTAGTGGATCCGAGCTCGGATCCATACGGATCCGAGGTACTGTAGCAGCTCGGATCACTGTAGCAGCCCAGATTTACTGTAGCAATCCGGCCTGAATTTGGCCGGATTTATGGCCGGATTCCTGGCCGGATTGTGGTCAGAAAAGGCTGCTCTGTACGCGTAAAACTCAATTTCACCTCCACCAACTCACATTGGATGCTAGACATGTGAGAAACATTCCCAGCTGTAAAAGGGAGATGTAATCCTCATTTCTTGACCACCTTTCATCATAAAATAGCCAAATTCATTGCAAGAAGGGGAGAGATTGGAGTTCATAGCAGAAAATAGAGAGTGAGCTACGGGAGAAGCTGGAAGTTGCAGAAATGTAGCTCTTTCATCTCCCTAGTGTTAGTTTAGGTTAGTATAGAGTAGTGTAGTTTTTCCATTCTTGTTTATTATCTAGATTAGGATGCAAATTGAGGATGAAGAAGGCAAGGAAGAAAGCTCATGTGACAAGGGTTGTATTCCTTCCAAATCTTTATCTTTTGTATTTGATTCCAAATTTAGTTAATATACAAGTTCTGGATTTTGTGTTCATTATGTGTTTCTAAAGTTTATACCTTGGGTTTGGTTGAACTTTCTATAATTGTTAGTGTTTATTATTTGGTTATTTGACTGCTATGATTTGAGCAAGTTATTTAGCACTTTGGCTTCTTAAATCATGATTAATCTGGTACCATTGATTGTGATTATCTAAGGTGTTGTTTCTGCAATGAAAATTGAGATTTAACACTAGTTCAAGAAGTGCTAAACATAGGGAGTACACTCACGAAAGTAGAGGTGCATCTATGTGGTTTTTAGTGATTCATTTCATGTAATTTCATTGAGGAAATGAACTTGTAGCTAATTTCATAACCATGAGAATAGGTATGGATTAGTTATAAGTATAATTGATTCACTACGAAAGTAGGATTCAAATGCATAAGGAAATTACACCATAACTAGCCTAGATGTAGTAATTAATGATCCAAATATAGCACTTGCATGAGTAGTTAGGGATACCACAACCCAAGGAGCTTTCATTTGCTATTTTTTTGTATAATTTCATTAGGTTTTAATTTGTTATAATTCATTGATAGTCTAAATAATAGAGAAGCTTTAGTAGTACCGGTAATTGCAATCTTCCTTGTGGGATCGACCCTTAATACCCTATACTCGCTCACGATTCGTATACTTGCGATAAATCGCGTGTGGGGTATTTAGGAGTTTATAAATGTAAAACTTGATTAGGATGAGTTTAATTGTATATGTATACTCCGCGCACGTCAAGTTTTTGGCGCCGTTGCCGGGGAAGATTTGGCAATATCGGTGTGAAGAGCAACTTTATTAGTTTAGACATAATATTAGTTATAATGTGAATGTTATTTTCTGTTATTTTAGTATTTTTTTTTGTGTGTATGCATTTTATTACCTATTCTTCTTACTAATTTTGCTCTTAAGTTGTTTAAAAGCAATTTTAGGTAATGAGGAGGGTAGGTCAATTTGGAGGACAATGCTTGAGAAGTGGAAGATTGGTAATGGATGGTTACCAAGTGCAAAGCTCCTTTAATAGAGGTAATCAAGAATTTACTGAATGTATGTCTTTTGAAGATGGTTTAAGGTGCTTAAAGGCTAAATTTGATGTTATGATGTTACAAGTTCAAATGGACACAATTATGCATGAAATTGAGCAAGGGAGGAATGTTAATGCTTTTAATTCTTATCATGTGATTTGTGACTTGTGTGGAAGTTATCATGCTACTAATACATGTATGCAAGCACAAAATGTGGATTATTATGATAAATTAGAGCATTACAATCCTTGTTTTGATCAATATAGTGCTAATTGGAGCAATTCTCCTACTTATGGCTGGGATAATCAATGTACATATAGTGATTATTCATATTTTTATGATTACCAACATGAAAGTGTCCAATATGAATCAAAACCATCTTGGGAGTTGGCAATAGAAAGAGTAGCTAATGATTCTAAGCCATCTTGGGAGTTAGCTTTAGAAAAGCTAGCAAATGCAACTTCCGACCGTTTTGATAGGATTGAGGAAAGAATAGATGAATTAGCTTCTCACTTTGGTAATATACATGAGCAATTGAATGTATTGTGTGAAGTTATTTGTTCTAATAATTTGCAAAATGATCCTAGCATGAATGGTGGAAATGTTGTATGTGAAAATGGATTGCATTTGGATGAAAATGATGAATCTCAATTATATTTCAATGAGCAAATATCCATTTCACATGATAATACATTTGAAACTAACTTTGAGCCTCAAGAGGTGAGTTTTAATGACTCATTTTTCACCCCTCTTGAGGAGTGCAGTGAAAGTATAGGTTCTAAAGGTATTCCTGCCCAAGATACTCTCATGACATTTCCTTTGGTAAGTTCTCAAGTGGTGTATATTCAAGGTAATATCTATGAAACACTTGGGATAGGTAAGTCACTTTCATTTCTCACATCATTAGATCATGTGGCTTTGGCTATAAAGTCACCATTTAATGATCCACCAAGGCCTAAAATGGTGGATTATTCGTTAACTAAACCTCCTTGAAAAATGAGGTGAAATAGTCAAGCTATTGACTTTAAAGAAGCGCTTATTGGGAGGCAACCCAATGCTTGTTTAAGTTGGTGTTACTTTGGAGTGATTTTATGTTTAAAGCATAAGTTTGAGTAATTTTGTTGTTTTTCATTTGTAGGTTTTGGAAAAGTGACCAAAAGAGGTGAAAAAGGCGAAGTTTGATCAAAGATCTCAACACCTCAAATTCAGTAATTGTGGTTTTTGTTGCATTAAAGAGGTTTAGAATGCATGTTTAGATCATTTTACATGTGCGTGAATGGTTTATTTTGACATAGAAATAATCTATGGTGTATTTTGAAGAATTGAGGTCAAACTGAAAATTGCAAAAAAATTCTGCAATAAGTGCAGATTCAATGGATCCGAGCTCGGATCCATATGGATCCGAGGTCTCGGATCCACTTCTGCAATCAGAAAAAAATTCGAACTTCTTGATCCGAGCTCACTCACAATGATCCGACCTCGGATCCTTTCAAAAACGACCTCGGATCCTTTTAAAAACGAAGGCTTGGATCACTTTTCAACTCCACTTTTCTTCATGTTGGCTTGTTTTTAGTAAGTTTTAGTTGTTCGATTGATGTTTTTGTGTGTTTTGTAGGTGGCAATGGCAAGAGTTCATGCAAATGATCTCAATTGCAAAAGTGTTTATATTAAGGCAAAAAGGGAGTTTTCATGTTCAATTGCTGCATTTCATGCATTTAAAGTGTTTCATGTTTAAGTTATATTCATGCATGATCATGTTAAATTTGAATTTTATTCAAAGAACATGAAGTAGGTTGAATGTGGAAGGTTGGCCAAGCAAATTTGGAGGAAAAACTGCAGAAAACAGCTTTTTCTGCAGCAAATCCGGCCAAATGTTGGCCGGATTGAAGGCCGGATAGTCAGGGGAGAAAAGAAAATTTTTTCGAGCATTCTGGACAGAATCCGGCCGAAAATCCGGCAGGAAATCCGGCCAAAAACTGGCCGGATTGTAAAAAAAAAAAAAAAAAAAAAAAAAATCCGCTGTAGAAAATCCGGCCAACAATCCGGCCGGAAATCCGGCCAGAAAGTGGCCGGATATGCAACAGTAAAAAAAAAAAAAAAAATTTTGCCCAGAATCCCTCCACGAATCCCTCCAATTTCTGGCCGGATTGTGAACAGTAACCAGCGTAAGATGAATCCGTTTCACGATCATTGATCATTGATGACAAAATGTATAAATAGAACTTATTTTGTTCATGATTGTGGATTTTTTGTGTGAAATTAGCTTCCCTTTGCTTTGGATACTAATGCATATATTTGATTAGCAAAGATTAGCTCATGTCATGTTTTTATCCCTTGAACATTGTATGGTTCCACATGCTTGATCATTTTTCCTTTTTCCTTGAATTGCATGATTTTGTTGATTGCAACCTTTTATTTTTAAGAAATTTATTTGTTTTGATTTTGTCTTTTTCAGGGTGCAATAAGTGAACTTCCATTCTTTCTCAAATACGGTTGGAAATTCATCACTTGGACATGTTTTCGGATTGCGCAAGTCATAAGAGGAGTATTTTCTTTTACTCTTTTCTTATATTTTCCTTTTTCTCACATTGAGCGACAATGTGAAGTTTTAAGTGTGGGGGAGGAAATATGTGAATTGCATTCTAATGCTATTGTGATGATATTTTTGTGAATTGAAAATGCTTAGAAATATTGGAATTGTGTTTGAATTATTTGCCATGTGGATTAATTTTGCTTGACCAATTGGGTTTGTTGGCAGGGAGTTTTCATCCATTTATAAGGAGAAACTCTGTAAAAATTTTCTTAATAATTTTTCCAATATTCATTATGGCCCAAAAGTTCTCAAATTTTTGCATTTCATTCAAAAAAGGGCAAAAGTAAATTCCAACCTTAATGTGTTTTAATTCTTCCATTGTTGAAATGTTTATATTGTTATTTTGGAAGGTTTAGTCGCTCATTTTAACTTTGAAATGTTTATTAACGCAAATTAGAATTTTTACATTTTTAGAAAGTTAATATTTGTAATAATGAGGAAACATTAATGCCTATAAATTTTACAATGTTTTAATGAGATTTCTTCCTCTTTACTTAATTTTTGCAAGTAAGTGATTGATATAGTCGATAAAGTTATATTCCTTCCTTTGATTATTCCTTATATATTTTCTACAGAGGGATATCTATTTATTGTCCTTTATTTTTTTTAAAAAAAAAAAAGAAAAAAAAAGAAAAGAGAAGAAAAGAAAGAAAAAAATTATTCTACTCCAATGATTTTTGTACCGAGTAACCGGGGGTTGGCATCTACAAATGTCGATTTTCGCGTAAAAATGTACTTGAATTAAGAGTATGCATTGCAACTTGAATAAGTGAAATGTTGAGTAACCGGGAATCTTCACCTAAAAGTGTCGATTTTCGCGTAAAAAGGCATTCTCACTAATTAAGTAAAATTAGTATGAATAAATCCCTCTTAGATGTAAAATTTTGAGAAAAAGGATGATTATAGGAGGAGGAAGGCTATAAATCGACTATGTGGGTTGCTTATTTGTGAAATTAGGTTAGGGTAAGAGATTAAGTTTAACTTGTTGAATTTAGGGTATAATTATCTTTCCTTTACTTGATATTATGAGTATTTAGTGTAAATTGAATAATTATATAATAATTATTTTCCAAGTCTTGAGGAATTAAATTGGACAAAGTGCATATATTGTTTCACCTCTTGAATCACTGCATTTGATTATGTGTGAATTGCTTGAGGACAAGCAATGATTTAAGTGTGGGGGAGTTTGATAAGTGACTAATTTACGTAATAATTGTATGACATTTTATATTATTTTTAGTCACTTTGGTTATATTATTGGAAGAATATGAATCATTTTGGCTATAATTGGTGAAAAATGCTTTTAAGTGATTAAATGAGGTTTTTATCACTTTTTACTTGGATTTTGTGTATTTTGACAGTTTTGACACATTTTCGTATTTCGGCTATAACTTGAGCTACAATGATCAGATTAAGATGATTCTTGAACCAATTTGAAGATAAGATATAGATCTACAACTTTGGTGAAGACATCTAAATCCAGTTTGAAGGTTTTCCAGGTCAAAATGCCGAATTACAATAGCAAATTTCTACTGGTCGAAACTGGAACAGGGCAATGAGCAGGTAAGGGTATTTCGGTCATTTCTCAGCCTACACAGATCTAAATGAGGTGATTCTTGATGCATTGGAAAGCTAACTCAAAGGGCTACAAGTTTTATGTTTTGGTCAAGAGCTAAATCAGCTTTTATCATCAAGAAAAGATCGGTTGAAGTTGGGCCAAAAACAGAGCAAGTGATCCACACTCGGATCCACTATTCATCCGAACCCTCGGCTGTTTCTGGGTTAGTGGATCCGAGCTCGGATCCATACGGATCCGAGGTACTGTATCAGCTCGGATCACTGTAGCAGACCAGAGTCAGAAAAGGCTGCTCTGTACGCATAAAACTCAATTTCACTTCCACCAACTCACATGGGATGCTATACATGTGAGAAACATTCCCAGCTGTAAAGGGAGATGTAATCCTCATTTCTTGACCACCTTTCATCATTAAAATAGCCAAATGCATTGCAAAAGTTAAAAGGAGGGGAGATTGGAGTCCATAGCTGAAAAATAGAGAGAGCTACGGGAGAAGCTTAAAGCTGCAGAAATGTAGCTATTTCATCTCCCTAGTGTTAGTTTAGCTTAGTATAGAGTAGTGTGCGCTTTTCTCTTGTTTTATTATGCTAGATTAGGATGAGAATGAGATGAAGATAGGCAAGGAAGAAAGCTCATGTGACAAGGGTTGTATTCCTTCCATTCTTTATCTTTTTGTATTTGTTCCAAGTTTAGTTAATATACAAGTTCTGGATTTTGTTTAATATGTGTGCTTTTAAAGTTTATACCTTGGGTGTTGGTTGAACCTTTCTATCGATTGTGAGTGTTAATGTAGTTTGGTTATTTGATTGCTACGATTTGAGCAAGTTATTTAGCACTTTGGCTCTTTAAATCATGATTAATCTGGTACCATTAATTGTGATTATCTAAGGTGTTGTTTCTGCAATGGAAATTGAGATTTAACACTAGTTCAAGAAGTGCTAAACATAGGTAGTACACTCACGAAAGTAGAGGTGCACTTATGTGGTTTTTAGTGATTC
Organism: Coffea eugenioides; assembly: GCF_003713205.1. Lineage (NCBI taxonomy): Eukaryota > Viridiplantae > Streptophyta > Magnoliopsida > Gentianales > Rubiaceae > Coffea > Coffea eugenioides. Next base: position 16,807 of record NW_020861569.1, read on the forward strand.
ATTTCATGTAATTTCATTGAAGAAATGAACTTGTAGCTAATTTCATAACCATGAAAATAGGTATGGATTAGTTATGAGTATAGTTGATTCCACTACGAAAGTAGGTTGTCACATGTTTAAAGGAAAATTACACTATAACTAGCCTAGATGTAGTAATTAATGATCCAAATATAGCACTTGCATGAGTAGTTAGGGATACCATAACCTAAGGAGCTTTCATTTGTCATTTTGTATAATTTCAGTAGGTTAAATTTGTTATAATTTATTGATAGTCTAAATAATAGAGAAGCTTTAGTAATACCGGTAATTGTTCACTCTTCCTTGTGGGATCGACCCGATATATACCCTAAACTACTAGTTGATCTGTATACTTGCAGTGAACGGGTGTAATTCGGTATTTTTTAGCTTGCACGTATGTAAAATACCCGTCAAGTTTTTGGCGCCGTTGCCGGGGAAGATTTGGCAATATCGGTGTGAAGAGCAACTTTATTAGTTTAGACATAATATTAGTTATAATGTGAATGTTATTTTCTGTTATTTTAGTATTTTATATGTGTATGTGTTTTATCACCTATTCTTTTTACTAATTTTGCTCTTAAGTTGTTTAAAAGCAATTTTAGGTAATGAGGAGGGTAGGTCAATTTGGAGGACAATGCTTGAGAAGTGGAAGATTGGCAACGGATGGTTACCAAGTGCAAAGCTCCTTCAACAGAGGTAACCAAGAATTTACTGAATGTATGTCTTTTGAAGATGGTTTAAGGTGCTTAAAGGCAAAATTTGATGTAATTAAGTTACAAGTTCAAATGGACACCATGATGCATGAAATTGAGCAGAGAAGGAATGTTAATGTTTTTAATTCTTATCATGTGATTTGTGACTTGTGTGGAGGTTATCATGCTACTAACACATGTATGCAAGCACAAAATGTGGATTATTATGATGAATTAGAGCATTACAATCCTTGTTTTGATCAATATAGTGCTAATTGGAGCAATTCTCCTACTTATGGTTGGGATAATCAATGTACTTATAGTGAGTCTCCTTATTTTTATGATTACCAATCTGAAAGTGTCCTATATGAATCAAAACCATCTTGGGAGTTGGCAATAGAGAAGTTAGCTAATGCACCTCTGCCTTGGGAATTAGAGAATGAACCATTAGCTAATGATTCTAATGCATTTTGGGAGCTAGCTGCAAAAAATTATTCTAATCAATTTGAACCAGCAATAGAAAAGCTAGCAAATGCAACTTCTGACCGTTTTGATAGGATTGAGGAAAGGTTAGATGAATTAGCTTCTCACTTTGGTGATATACATGAGCAATTGAATGTATTGTGTGAAGTTATTTTTTCTAATAATGTGCAAAATGATCCTAGCATGAATGGTGGAAATGTTGTATGTGAAAATGGATTGCATTTGGATGAAAATGATGAATCTCAATTATATTTCAATGAGCAAATATCCATTTCACATGATAATACCTTTGAAACTAATTTTGAGCCTCAAGAGGTGAGTTTTAATGACTCATTTTTCACCCCTCTTGAGGAGTGCATTGAAAGTATAGGTTCTAAAGGTATTCCTGCCCAAGATACTCTCATGACATTTCCTTTGGTAAGTTCTCAAGTGGTGCATATTCAAGGTAATATCTATGAAACACTTGGGATGGGTAAGTCACTTTCATTTCTCACATCATTAGAACATGTGACTTTTACTATAAAGTCACCATTTAATGATCCACCACGGCCTAAAATGGTGGATTATTCTTTAACCAAGCCTCCTTGAAAAATGAGGTTCAATAGTCGAGCCAACGACTATAAATAAAAGCGCTTATTGGGAGGCAACCCAATGTTTGTTTAAGTTTATGTTATTTTGGGGTGATTTTATGTTTGAAGTATGTGTTTAAGTTATTTTGTTATTTTTCATTTGTAGGTATTGGAAATGGAAGCAAAAGTGACCAAATGAGGTGAAAAAGGCGAAATTTGATCAAGGAACTCAACCCCTCGATTTGAGTAATTGTTGTTTTTGATCCGTTAAAAGGGGCTAAAATGCATGTTTTTAATGTTTTACATGTGTGCACATTGATAAATTTTACAAACAAATGATTTATGATGCATTTTGAGTGATTGGGGTATTATTTGTAAATTTTCAAAAGATGATTTTCTGCTAAAATTCGCAGCAGAAAACGCGTTTCTCAAGAAAACGCGCCTCTGAGTCGCGTGTTCACAGAATCGCGTTTTCGATTCTGCACCTGCAGAACAGAAAACGCGCCTTCAAAACGCGACTTTAAGTCGCGTTTTGATGGAAGTCGCGTTTTGTTGCCTGGATCAAAGATGAAAACGCGCCATTGAAAACGCGACTTGAAGTCGCGTTTTCTCACAGAACCGCGTTTTCAGTACTGCAACTTTTGGGAAGAAACGCGCCTTAAAAAAACGCGAGTTAAAGGCGCGTTTCTACTCACGTTTTCTGAGCATTTTTTTTTAAAAAATGCAGCTTCCTTGATTCTCTTTTTCTTCTTTTCCTCATATATTTTCTTGTACCTTGAGTTGCTTATTGTGTATTTTTTATAGGTACATCACCAAAACAAGGGCTTGAAGTTACGGATCGCCGTTTTGATGTCTTGAGCCTTTGTTTTCACTTTTGATTCTCATTTTCCATTTTTAGGTTTATATCACTAATGGTTACCAAATGGAACTCATGAAGCAATGAAGACAAGCGAACAACGTACCTTGAAGCTTCATATTCAATCACATCATAGGGGAGTATTACTTTCTTTATCTTGATTTTCCTTTTTACAGCATTGAGGACATGTTTGTATGTTAAGTGTGGGGGTAGAAATTGGAGAATTATATTAATGTATGTGATTGACTTATTAGTTTGCAAAATTGGACTTGTGTTAAGATTCATAAATTTTCCAAAATCTTGTCCAAATTGCAAACTTGCCTCAACAATTTTAAATTTTTTCGATTTTATCCCAAGGGGTTAACAAGTTCCATACATTAGTAGTTCAAATTCCTTCTACATATTGAGATAAATATATGTTGTTGAAGCACTTCTTTTCTCATTTAACTTGGAAATGATATATTGATTATAATTTTTGCATTTGTAGGAAAGTATATCTTTAAAGTGGAGAAGATTATGCCTATATATTTCTTTTTTTGCTATTTGATGAAATTTCTTCTCTTTATTGGATTTATAAGTTAAGTGATAAATATGGTCAATAATTGCAATACTCTTTCTCATGATTATGCTTTCGAGGGAATGTTTATTATCTTTACTTTAAAAAAAAATGAAAAAAAAAAATGAAGAAAACAAAAGAAAAAGACAAAAATAGAATAAGATTTGTTTTACTCCAATGATTCCCTTTTTGGGTTTTTTAAGAAAACTTAAACGGTAAACCGGGAAAAAAAAGTTTTCTTTCATCCCTTCAAATGGTCGACTTTCAGAGTAAAACGGTATTTGAATTAAGAGTATCAAAAGCAACTTGAGGATGTGAAGTGTTTGAGTACCGGGATCTTCATCTAAAAATGTCGATCTCGCGTAAAAAGATACTTTTCAACAACTTAAGTAATATTAGCTATATTAATATAAATAATCCTCTTTAAAAGATAAATAAGAAGATGATCTGGTTTTAGAAGCATATTATTGGCATATGAAAGTTACTTGCGTATGAAATTGGTTAAGGATGAGAAATTGACTTGAATTCTGTTATAATGGGTTGGTATAAATGGCTCTCCTTTCTCGATATTATGAGTACTTGAACTTATTGAATAATTGCATAATGGTTATTTTATTTGTTTTGAGGAAATGAATTGAAATTGCTTACATATGTTATTTTCAAATTTTGGATATTGTTGGTTTGTATTTCTTATTGGCTTGAGGACAAGGCAATGGGTTCAAGTTGTGGGGGAGTTTGATAAGTGACTAATTTACGTAATAATTGTATGATATTTTATATATTTTTAGTCACTTTAGTTATATTATTGTAGAATATGAAATTTTGGCTATAATTGGTGAAAGATGCTTTTAAGTGATTAAATGGAGGTTTTTATCACTTTTTACTTGATTTTGTGTATTTTGACAGTTTTGACACATTTTCGTATTTCGGCTATAACTTGAGCTACAATGATCGATTAAGATGATTCTTGAACATTGAAGATAAGCGATAGATGTACAACTTTGGTGAAGACATCTAAATCCAGTTTGAAGGTTTTCCAGGTCAAAATGCCGAATTACAATAGCAAATTTCTACTGGTCGAAACTGGAACAGGGCAATGAGAAGGCAAGGGTATTTCAGTCATATCTCAGCCTACACAGATCACAATTGAAGTGATTCTTGATGCATTAGAAAGATAACTCAAAAGGCTACAACTTTCGTGTTTTAGACATGAGCTGGTTCAGCCTCTAACATCAAGAAAAGATTGGTTGAAGTTGGGCCAAAAACAGAGCAAGTGATCCACACTCGGATCCACTATTCATCCGAACCTTCGGTTGTTTCTGGGTTAGTGGATCCGAGGTACTGTAGCAGCTCGGATCACTGTAGCAGACCAGAGTCAGAAAAGGCTGCTCTGTACGCGTAAAACTCAATTTCACTTCCACCAACTCACATGGGATGCTATACATGTGAGAAACATTCCCAGCTGTAAAAGGGAGATGTAATCCTCATTTCTTGACCACCTTTCATCATTAAATAGCCAAATGCATTGCAAAAACATAGGGAGGAGAGATTGGAGTCCATAGCAGAAAAATAGAGAGAGCTACGGGAGAAAGCTTGAAGCTGCAGAAATGTAGCTCTTTCATCTCCCTAGTGTTAGTTTAGCTTAGTATAGAGTAGTGTAGCTTTTCCATTCTTGTTTATTATCTAGATTAGGATGAAGATGAAGGATGAAGAAGGCAAGGAAGAAAGCTCATGTGACAAGGGTTGTATTCCTTCCAATTCTTTATCTTTTGTATTTGATTCCAAGTTTAGTTAATATACAAGTTCTGGATTTTGTGTTTAATATGTGTCTTTAAAGTTTATACCTTGGGTTTGGTTGAACTTTCTATGATTGTGAGTGTTAATTATTTGGTTATTTGATTGCTACGATTTGAGCAAGTTATTTAGCACTTTGGCTCTTTAAATCATGATTAATCTGGTACCATTAATTGTGATTATCTAAGGTGTTGTTTCTGCAATGGAAATTGAGATTTAACACTAGTTCAAGAAGTGCTAAACATAGGTAGTACACTCACGAAAGTAGAGGTGCACTTATGTGGTTTTTAGTGATTCATTCATGTAATTTCATTGAAGAAATGAAACTTTGTAGCTAATGTCATAACCATGAAAAATAGGTATGGATTAGTTATGAGTATGAGTTGATTCATACGAAGTAGTGTTTCACATGGTTTAAGGAAGATTACACCATAACTAGGCCTAGGATGTAGAATTAATGATCCAAATATAAGCACTTGCATGAGTAGTTAGGGATACCACAACCTAAGGAGCTTTCATTTGTCATTTTTGTATAATTTTCAAGTAGGTTTAAATTTGTTATAATTTATTGATAGTCTAAATAAAGAGAAGCTTAGTAATACCGGTATTGTTCACTCTTCCTTGTGGGGATCGGACCCGATATATCCTAAACTCTAGTTTGATCTGTAATACTTGCAGTGAACGGGTGTAAATCGGTATTTTTTAAGCTTGCACGTAATGTAAAATACGCCGTCAAGTTTTTGGCGCCGTTGCCGGGAAGATTTGGCAATATGGGTGTGAAGAGCAACTTTATTAAGTTTAGACATAATTTATTAGTTATAATGTGAATGGTTATTTTCTGTTTATTTTAGTATTTTAATATGTGTATGTGTTTTAATCACCTATTCTTTTTACTAAATTTTGCTTTAAAGTTGTTAAAAAGCATTTAGGTAATGAGGAGGGTAGGTCAATTTGGAGGACAATGCTTGAGAAGTGGAAGATTGGCAACGGATGGTTACCAAGTGCAAAGCTCCTTCAACAGAGGTAACCAAGAATTTACTGAATGTATGTCTTTTGAAGATGGTTTAAGGTGCTTAAAGGCAAAATTTGATGTAATTAAGTTACAAGTTCAAATGGACACCATGATGCATGAAATTGAGCAGAGAAGGAATGTTAATGTTTTTAATTCTTATCATGTGATTTGTGACTTGTGTGGAGGTTATCATGCTACTAACACATGTATGCAAGCACAAAATGTGGATTATTATGATGAATTAGAGCATTACAATCCTTGTTTTGATCAATATAGTGCTAATTGGAGCAATTCTCCTACTTATGGTTGGGATAATCAATGTACTTATAGTGAGTCTCCTTATTTTTATGATTACCAATCTGAAAGTGTCCTATATGAATCAAAACCATCTTGGGAGTTGGCAATAGAGAAGTTAGCTAATGCACCTCTGCCTTGGGAATTAGAGAATGAACCATTAGCTAATGATTCTAATGCATTTTGGGAGCTAGCTGCAAAAAATTATTCTAATCAATTTGAACCAGCAATAGAAAAGCTAGCAAATGCAACTTCTGACCGTTTTGATAGGATTGAGGAAATGTTAGATGAATTAGCTTCTCACTTTGGTGATATACATGAGCAATTGAATGTATTGTGTGAAGTTATTTTTTCTAATAATGTGCAAAATGATCCTAGCATGAATGGTGGAAATGTTGTATGTGAAAATGGATTGCATTTGGATGAAAATGATGAATCTCAATTATATTTCAATGAGCAAATATCCATTTCACATGATAATACCTTTGAAACTAATTTTGAGCCTCAAGAGGTGAGTTTTAATGACTCATTTTTCACCCCTCTTGAGGAGTGCATTGAAAGTATAGGTTCTAAAGGTATTCCTGCCCAAGATACTCTCATGACATTTCCTTTGGTAAGTTCTCAAGTGGTGCATATTCAAGGTAATATCTATGAAACACTTGGGATAGGTAAGTCACTTTCATTTCTCACATCATTAGAACATGTGACTTTTACTATAAAGTCACCATTTAATGATCCACCACGGCCTAAAATGGTGGATTATTCTTTAACCAAGCCTCCTTGAAAAATGAGGTTCAATAGTCGAGCCAACGACTATAAATAAAAGCGCTTATTGGGAGGCAACCCAATGTTTGTTTAAGTTTATGTTATTTTGGGGTGATTTTATGTTTGAAGTATGTGTTTAAGTTATTTTGTTATTTTTCATTTGTAGGTATTGGAAATGGAAGCAAAAGTGACCAAATGAGGTGAAAAAGGCGAAATTTGATCAAGGAACTCAACCCCTCGATTTGAGTAATTGTTGTTTTTGATCCGTTAAAAGGGGCTAAAATGCATGTTTTTAATGTTTTACATGTGTGCACATTGATAAATTTTACAAACAAATGATTTATGATGCATTTTGAGTGATTGGGGTATTATTTGTAAATTTTCAAAAGATGATTTTCTGCTAAAATTCGCAGCAGAAAACGCGTTTCTCAAGAAAACGCGCCTCTGAGTCGCGTGTTCACAGAATCGCGTTTTCGATTCTGCACCTGCAGAACAGAAAACGCGCCTTCAAAACGCGACTTTAAGTCGCGTTTTGATGGAAGTCGCGTTTTGTTGCCTGGATCAAAGATGAAAACGCGCCATTGAAAACGCGACTTGAAGTCGCGTTTTCTCACAGAACCGCGTTTTCAGTACTGCAACTTTTGGGAAGAAACGCGCCTTAAAAAAACGCGAGTTAAAGGCGCGTTTCTACTCACGTTTTCTGAGCATTTTTTTTAAAAAAATGCAGCTTCCTTGATTCTCTTTTTCTTCTTTTCCTCATATATTTTCTTGTACCTTGAGTTGCTTATTGTGTATTTTTTATAGGTACATCACCAAAACAAGGGCTTGAAGTTACGGATCGCCGTTTTGATGTCTTGAGCCTTTGTTTTCACTTTTGATTCTCATTTTCCATTTTTAGGTTTATATCACTAATGGTTACCAAATGGAACTCATGAAGCAATGAAGACAAGCGAACAACGTACCTTGAAGCTTCATATTCAATCACATCATAGGGGAGTATTACTTTCTTTATCTTGATTTTCCTTTTTACACATTGAGGACAATGTGTATGTTAAGTGTGGGGGGAGAATTGAGATTATATATATTGTATGTGATTGACTTATTAGTTGCAAATATTGGACTTGTGTTAAAATTCAAAATTTTTCCAAAATCTTGTCCAAAATTGCAAACTTGCCTCAACAATTTTTAAATTTTTTCGATTTTATCCAAGGGGTAACAAGTTCCATACCATTAGTAGTTCAAATTCCTTCTACATTTGAGATAAATATATGTTGTTTAAGCACTTCTTTTCTCATTTAACTTGGAAATGACTATTATGTGATTATAATTTTTGCATTTGTAGGAAAGTATATCTTTTAAAGTGGAGAAAATTATGCCTATATATTTTTTTTTGCATATTTGATGAAATTTCTTCTCTTTATTGGATTTTATAAGTTAAGTGATAAATATGGTCAATAATTGCAATACTCTTCTCATGATTATGCT